>NW_022437046.1:6504747-6523516 GCF_009761245.1 Sapajus apella
CCCCCCCCCTCCCTTTCCCTTCCTCCTCCCTCCCCCCCTTTTCCCTTGTGGTATTTTAATAATACTTGGAGTTGAACATCTTGTTTATTTTCTGCCTTCTTCTGGCACTCAAATTTGGGAAAGATAAAAAATGTTTGGGATACTACTTTCATTTGCTTACAACTTGGGCTGCAACTTATAAATTTTAACAATTTGTAATTTTTTTAAAAAATTGTACTTTAAGCTCTGGGGCACATGTGCACATCCTGCAGGGTTGTTGCATAGGTAACACATATTACTGTTGAGGAGAGATCCTTCTGAATCTCTCTTTGTCTGACTTCTATTTCAATTATCACATCTCCTTGTGTGTCCTGCCTCCTTCATTCACTTCTATGGAGTTTTGTGATTACATGGGGCCTACACAGATAATTTAGGATAATATCTGTGTGCCAAGATCCTTAATTTAGTCACATCTGCAAAGTTACTTTTAACATGTAAAAAAATGCATCCATAGGCTTCAGGGATTAGGATATGGATAACTTTGGGAGGCTACTATTCTGCTTACAACACCAGTTGTTTCAGAATTCTTTTTTCTAAACCTTTCATGAATGAGATTGTATAACTATATCGCTGTAGTCATTAGCTTTTCATGATGAGTGAAACATAAATATGCTGATCTGACATTATCATCTATTTTTCAAATCTCAGAAAAATCATAAACTGAATTTTAGAAGCACTATGTGCCTACATCATAGCTTTGGCATGTGGATGACTCAGTTATGTTTCAATACTGGTGTCTTTAGGTTTTGGTATATTCGTTTGCAATTTTTGGTGTTTGAAAATGTGCCAAAAAGTAATATATTTCTAACAAGAATGATTACTAATTTGCTAATGAAAAAGGAAAAATATAAACTAACTATAGGCCTGGCGCGGGTGGCTCACGCCTGTAATCTCAGCACTTTGGGAGACTGAGGCGGGTGGATCATGAATCAAGAGATCGAGGCCATCCTGGTCAACATGGTGAAACCCATCACTACTAAAAATACAAAAATTAGTTGGGCATGGTGGCGCATGCCTGTAGTCCCAGCTGCTTGGGAGGCTGAGGCAGGAGAATTGCTTGAACCCAGCAGGCAGAGGTTGCGGTGAGCCGAGATCGCACCATTGCAGTCCAGCCTGGGTAACAAGAGTGAAACTCCATATAAAAAAATAAAAAAAAACAAAAAAAAATATAAAAAAAACTATAGATTTTTGCAAAGGTAGAAGGATTAATTAATTAATTAACTCTGTCCTTTTTCTCCCAAAGAATAATAATATAAATGTCTTTGTTTCAATGACTTAAGTGGGCCTGACATTTTTTTGGAGCTGGTAGGAAAATATATGCAAGTGTTTGTTAAAAATACAAATGAGCCATGTTTTATAGGTATTGGTTTTTCTCATTTTGACCACAAGTATAACTAATATATGAACAATGTATACAATTGATACATTTTGTTTATTTTTAAGGATATGCGTTGGTCTCAAAGGGCTGTTGGCTGAAAGTACTTAATATTGATTTTCATTTTATCCAGAGTTCATTGAAACATTTTTGTATTAGCTCATTGACAGAGAAAATATTTCTCCTAGTACCAAATACTTTACTAGCTGAACATCTGGCACTGTTAAAAATAATGGGTTCTGAAGGCTCTGTTTTCATCATGCAAAATGTAAAACATCTCAGATTGATCTGGCCAAAAACAGCAGCAGATAAGTGTCTTGTGAGAATTCAATTATTGTTTGAAGACTAGATTCACCACGGCAAGTCTTCTAAATGTCAAAGACTTGAAAAGATATGGAGGTAAAGCCAACAAAAACAAAAAACTGAAGTCATGTACTGATTTTCATGGCCTTCCAGTTTAGTTACATAGAGATTAGAATCAAAATGTGACCTAAAAAGCGTAACTTCTTATTTTTAATAGAATGTCATTAGGAGAATAGCATAGATCTTAATGGCAATGATATTACATGACTTTTCAAATGGCCAAATTGGAGGTGTCTAAGTCAAGAATATTTTTATTGTTAAATATTAAATGTGGAAAAGTAAACACTATGCTAAACCAAAAAATAAAGAGCTATGGAAGCTGGAGTATGGGGACACCTTTTACAAAATGTAAAGTAGTGCATAAAGTTCATACCATCAACTTCAAAAGTATGAACCTTTGGCATAATTTCCACTCAGTCAAAATAAAAGGGAAAAATAGATGGAAGATATATAGGAAGAGAAGTTTGAAAACTCAGAAGAGGGGGATGATATTGAACCACTTAGAAACTTCTTAATTTATATAATTTTTAATTTTTACTTTTGCTTTTTTTTGGTGGGTGGGGGGAGATGGAGTTTCACTCTTGTTGGCCAAGCTGGAGTACAATGGTGTGATCTCAGCTCACTGCAACCTCTGCCTCCCAGGTTCAAGTGATTCTCCTGCCCCAGCCTCCAAAGTAGCTGGGACTACTGGCACATGCCACCACACCCAGCTAATTTTTTGTACTTTTAGTAAAAATGGGGTTTCACCATTTTAGCCAGGCTGGCCTTGAACTCCTGACCTCAGGTGATCCACTCACCTTGACCTCCCAAAATGCTGAGATTACAGGCATAAGCCACCATGCCTGACCAGTTTATGTAATGTTTTAAAAGTTTGATGTTAGTTACTGATCCTGCTTATTTTGGAAAAAGTATATTGTTAGGTGAGGATGAATATGCTCTTCTTAAAAACCCAAAGCTGTATAAATGTTGCAAATTTGAAGGATTTCAGTGATAAAAATTTAAGTATGGACAGAGAAATATTTATAACATATGGACATTAAAATGGATAAACACATAACAATCATTAGCACATGAATACTCAATTTGATCAATTGAGCATTAATAGAAAGCTTTAACGGCCTGATTCTTTCCTTACCAATCTGGTCCTCCTTTCTCCACTCATAAGTAACTATGGCCTCAATTGCATTTATAGAATCCTTTTGCTCATCTTTATAATTTTGTCCGATGTTTACTTTTGCATGCTTTGTTTTTTAAAAAAATTAGAACATTTAATAGACAAAGGTTGTATGTGCAACATGATTTGATACATGTATACGTTGTGTAATGATTATTACAACTAATGAACACATCTGTAACTATCCATCCTGTACATTAGATACCCATAATTTATTCATCTGATAACTGAAAGTTTGCACACAGTGATCAACATCTCTCATTTCCCACACTTCCCAGTCCCTGGCAACTACTGGTCTACTCTGTTTCTATGAGCTTATCTTAATGCCACATATAATTGTGTATTCTCCTGAAGACTGCTTTTCAAAATAATTAATAGATTTCTAAGGCTCATGCATGTGTGTTTCTGTAGGCTGTGCAATGTCTGTATTCTAGTCTATTAATGGCCAGCCATTTATTAAGCCAAGATTCTGTCCATGGATATTTGGGTTGTTTGCATTATTTTTTTTTATATTATAAAACAACATTATTGTGAATATTTTTGGATATGCCTTCTGGCATGCAGAGGAAGGAGTTTTCTTTCATGTACATGAGCAGGAGAGTGCATTTATCTCTTCAACATACTAATTTTTTTTATTGGACATATGCCCAGCAGTGGGATTGCTGGGTCATATGGTAGTTCTATTATTACTATTTTGAGAAACCTCCATACTATTTTTCATAATGGGTATACTAATTTTCATCCCTATCAACAATGTGTAAGGGTTTCCTTTTCTCCACATCTTTGAGAATGCTTGTTTCCTTTTGTCTTTTTGATAACAGCTATTTTAACTGGTGTGAGGTGATATCTCATTGCGTTTTGTCGTTATTGTCATCGTTGTTGTTGTTGTTTGAGACAGAGTTTTGCTCTTGTTGCCCAGGCTGGAGTGCAATGGTACAATCGCAGCTCACTGCAACCTCCATCTCCTGGGTTTAAGTGATTCTCCTGCCTCAGCCTTCCAAGTATCTGGGATTACAGTCATGCGCCACCACCCCTGGCTATTCTTGTATTTTTAGTAGAGATGGGGTTTCACCATGTTGGTCATGCTGGTCTCGAACGTCTGACCTCAGGTGGTCCACCTGCCTCAGCCTCCCAAAGTGCTGGGATTATAGGCATAAGCCACCATGGCCAGCCTCATTGTGATTTTGATTTACATTCCCCTGATAACTTGTGATGCTGGCCATCTTTTCATACACCTGTTGACTATTTGTATGTCTTTTATTGAGAAATATCTCTATAAGTCTTTTGCCTTTCTTTTAAAATTAAATTATTACTATTGAGCTGTTTTTTTGGTTCCTTGTATAATCTGGATGTTAGCTACCTCTCAGATATATAGTTTGCAAATGTTTTCTCCTGATCTGTAAGTTGTGTCTTCATTTTGTTATTTCCTTAACTATGCAGAGCATTTTGGTTTGATGCAATCTCATTGTCTATGTTGCTTTGATTATCTGTGCTTTTGAGGTCTTATCTAGGAAATCTTTGTCAAAAAAAAAAAAAAAAAAATCCTTGTCCAAACCAATGTGAAGCATTTCCCTATGTTTTCCACTAGTAGTTTCATGATTTCAAGTCTCACATTTAAATATTTAATTCATTTTGAGTTAACTTTTCTATGGCAAGAGTGAGGAATCTAGTTTTATTCTTCTGCATGTGGATGTTCAATTTTCTCTGCACCGTGTACTGAAGAGACTATCCTTTCCCCCGTGTAGAGAAGAGACTATCCTTTCCTCAATGTTTGTTCTTGACAACTTTGTCAAAAATCAGTTGGATGTAGGTGCATGGATTTATTCCTGAGTTCTTTGTTCTATTCCATTGGTCTACATGTCTGTTTTTATGACCATACCAAACTATTTTAGTTACTGCAACTCTGTAGTATATTTTGAAGTCAGACAGTGTGATACCTCTAGCTTTGGTCTTTTTGCTCAAGATTGCTTTGGTTATTCGGGGTCTTTTACAATTTTATACAAATTTTACAGTCTTGTTTCTATTTCTATGAGGAATGTCATTGGTATTTTGATAGGGATTACATTGAATCTGTAGATTGCTGTGCATAGAATGAACATTTAACAATATTAATTCTTCCAATCTCTGAACATGTTTCCATTTATTTGCATTCTCTTCAATTTCTTTTATAATTGTTTCATAGTTTCAGTATAAAGATTCTTCATTTTCTTGGTTAAATTTGTTCCTAAGTGTCTTACTTTTTTTTTAGCTGTTGTAAATGAGATGGTTTTTTGATTCCTTTTTCAGATACTCAGCTATTAGTGTATAGAAACAATACTAATTCTGTAGGTTGATTTTTGTATCCTGTTACCTTACTGAATGCATTTATTAGTTCTCTAACAGTTTTTGGTGGAGTCTTTAGGGTTTTCTTTATGTAAGATTAGATCATCTGCAAACAGGGACAATTTGATTTCCTTATTTTTTATTTGGATGGCTTTTATTTCTTCCTCTTACCTAATTGCTCTTGCTAGGACTTGTAGTACTACGTAAAAGTGGCCATTCTTGTCATATTCTAGATCTTAGAGAAAAGCTTTCAACTTTTCCCCATTCTGTGTGATATTAGATGTGGGTTTGCTCTTTATGGCTTTTATTGTGTTGAGGTACATACCTTCTGTATGGAATTTGTGTAGAGCTTTTATGATGAAGAGATGCTGACTTTCATCAAATAATTTTTCTGTACAAGATTGCTTACATGGTTTTGTCCTTTATTCTGTTAATGTGATGGATCATCTTTATTGATATGCATATGTTGAACCATCCTCTTATCCCTGGGACCATAGTGAATGATCATTTTAAATGTGTTGTTGAATTTGATTTGCCAGTAGTTTGTTTAGAATTCTTGAATTTATATTCATTAGAAATACTAGTCTGTAGTTTTCTTTTTTTGTTAGGGCTTATTTTGGTTTTGGTATGTGGGTAATGCTGGCCTTGTACAATGAGGTTGGAAGAATCCCCTTCTCTTTAATTTCTGGAGTAATTTGAGAAGAATTGATATTAGTTCTTTTTTTGTTTGTTTGAAATGGAGTCTCACTCCGTTGCCAGGCTGGAGTGCAATGGCCAATCTCGGCTCACTGCAACCTCTGCCTCCTGGGTTCAAGAGATTTTCCTGCCTCAGCCTCCCAAATAGCTGGGAGTAGAGGTGCACACCACCACGCCCAGCTAATTTTTGTATTTTTAGTAAAGGCGGGGTTTCACCATGTTGGCCAGGATGGTTTCAATCTCTTGAACCACGTGATCCACCCACCTTGGCCTCCCAAAGTACTAGGATTACAGGCCTGAGATGAGCCACTCTGCCCAGCCGATATTAGTTCTTTATGTGTTTGGTAGAATTCAGCAGTGAAGCCTGGGCTTCTTTGATGAGAAAATTTTTATTACTACTTTAACCTCATTATTCATTATTAGTCTGTTCAGATTTTCTATTTCTTCATAAATCAATCTTGTTAGTTTGTGTGTGTCCAGGAATTTATCCCATTTCTTCTAAGTTTTCCATTTGTAGGCATAGAGTTTTTCATAATATACTTTTAGGATCCTTTGTATGTCTGTCGTATCAGTTATAACATTTTTCATCTTTTGATTTTACTTATTGAGTCTTCTGTTTTTTCATGATAAAGGTTTTTTGGTTTTGTTAATCATGTCAAAAAATTAACTGTTTTGTTGATCTTTTGTAATTTTTTCATCTCCATTTTGGTGATTTGTTGACTGATTTTCATTATTTCTTTTTTTCTACTAATTTTGGGTTTAGTTTTTATTATTTTTTTTTTCTAGTTTCTTGAGATGCAACATAGCTTGTTTACTTTATGTCTTTTTTTTTTTTTTTTTTTTCTGATGCAGGCATTTATTGCTATAAACTTCCCGGTTGGTTCTGCTTTTGCTGTATTCCATAGACTTGGTATGTTGTATGGAATGAGTTTGGAAGCCTTTCCTCCTCTTCAATTTTCAGGATAATTTGAGAATTGGTATTAGTTCTTCTTGATGTATTCAGTAGAATTCAGCATTTCTCTTTGCCTCCAGAAATTTTTAAATTTATTTTTAAATTCCTTCACTTACCTATTTTTTATTCAGGAACATGCTGCTTAATTTTTATGTATTTGTATAGTTTCCAAAGTTCCTCCTCATTTCTAGTTTTATACCACTGTCATTGGAAATAACACTCGATCTTCTTTTTATTTTTTAAAATTTGTTTTAACTTGTTTTCTGGGTTACCATATGGTGTATTCTGGAAAATGTTCCATGTGCATAAGAGAAGAATGTATATTCTGTTGCTGCTGAATGGAAAGTGCTGTATATGTCTGTTAGGTCCATTTTGTCTAAAGTATAGTTCAATTCCAGTATTTCCTTACTAATTTTCTGTGGCTGACCTGTCCATTGTTG
The DNA here is from genome assembly GCF_009761245.1 of Sapajus apella. Taxonomy (NCBI): domain Eukaryota; kingdom Metazoa; phylum Chordata; class Mammalia; order Primates; family Cebidae; genus Sapajus; species Sapajus apella. The sequence goes on from NW_022437046.1 coordinate 6,512,109, forward strand.
ACAGTAGGTAATTGAAGTTACCTACTATTATTGTATTGCTATTTTTTTCTCCGCTAGTGTTCATTAATATTTGTTTTTTATATTTAGGAGCTTGTGGGGGGTTGGGGGCAGCTGTGATTGCTCTCAGTGGCGAATGTACTATTTTCGCAGGAGGGAGGACACCACTCCAGCTCAGGCACAGTGGGAACAAGGTGGAGCAAAAACTAGGAGGGGTAGATGGAGCAGCTCCATGGCTTCTTGGCCTTGTTGGGTAGGGTGTTGCAGCAGCTCAACTGCAGGATGACAGGGTACCTGGCAGCAGTGGTTCAACAGTGGCTAAGTCTCAGGGTTGGGAGAGTGTCATAGCTACACACCTCTGGAGTGGAACACACTCCAGCAGCAGTAGTTTCAATTCCAAGAAGGCATAATGCAGTAGCTGGTGGGCCACAGTGGGTTGGACATAGTGACAGCTCCTTCTCGGGAGGCAGCACGGCTGTGTGGACTCTCTTCAGCTTTCTCAGCTAGGCATAGGAACTTTGAGGACTGCAGGAATCCTCAATGGTGAGGAATGTAGGCGTCCAAGGGGTTGATGAGGGCTGCTGTGGTCCTCTTACTTGCCTTTTATTTCCAGGAGAAGTCCTTTCTGGCTCTGAGCTAGGGGATGGGGCGGTGGTGACCCAGCATTTTCTTCCATTCCCATGTGTGTCCAACCTGGGTTTTTGTGCTCTATAGGGTTTGTTCTTCTACCTTGATTTACTCCAAGACTCTGTTAGTTATCTTTAACAAAAGTTAGTTGTTTATTATTTGACTGTCTTTATTGGGAAGGAGGGCAGTGAGTGCTAGGGGGGTTCTAGTCAATCATCTTGCTAGTGTTATTTCCCTTGGGATAAATTTTGAAGTTTATTTAGTGTCTTTTCTGCACCTATTGTGGTATTCATTTGATTTTTCTCTTATTTTTATTTTTTATTTTTTAAATTATATTTTAAGTTATGGGGTACATGTGCAGATCGTGCAGGATTGTTACATAGGTATATACATGCTATAGTGGTTTGCTGCATCCATCCTTCCATCATCTACATTAAGTATTTTTCCTAATGTTATCCCTCCCCAATCCCCCTACCCTCTGCTATCCTTCCCCTAGCCCTTCCACCCCCACAACAGACCCCAGAGTGTGATGTTCCCCTTCCTGTGTACATGTGTTCTCATTGTTTCACATTCACTTATCAGTGAGAACAGGCGGTGTTTGGTTTTCTGTTCTTGTGTCAGTTTGCGGAGAATGATGGTTTCTAGCTTCATGCCTGCAAAGGACATGAACTCATCCTTTTTTATGGCTGCATAGTATTCCATGGTATGTATGTGCCACATGTTTTATATCCAGTCTATCATCGATGGGCATTTGGGTTGGTGCCAAGTCTTTGCTATTGTAAACAGTGCCACAATGAACATACGTGTGCATGTGTCTTTATAATAGAATGATTTATAATCCTTTGGGTATATACCCAGTAATGGGATTGCTGGGCCAAATGGTATTTCTATTTCTAGATACTTGAGGAATCACCACACTGTCTTCCACAATGGTTGCACTAAGTTACACTCCCACCAACAATTTCAAAAGTGTACCTGTTTTTCCACATCCTCTCCAGCATCTGTTGTCTCCAGATTTTTTAATGACTGCCATTCTAACTGTCATGAGATGGTATCTATATGTGGTTTTGATTTGTATTTCTCTAATGACCAGTGATGATCAGCATTTTTTCATGTTTGTTGGCCGCATAAATGTCCTTTCAAAAAGTGTCTGTTCATATCCTTCGCCCATTTTTGAATAGGGTTATTTCTTGTAAATTTGTTTAAGTTCTTTGTAGATTCTGGATATTAGTCCTTTGTCAGATGAGTAGATTGCCAAATTTTTCCAATTCTGTTAGTTGATGGTTCACTCTAATGATTGTTTCTTTTACTGTACAGAAGTTCTTAAGTTTAATTAGATCCCATTTGTCTATTTTGGCTTTTGTTGCCATTGCTTTTGGTGTTTTAGTCATAAAGTCCTTGCCTGTGCCTATGTCCTGAATAGTATGGCCTAGGATTTATTCTTGGGTTTTTTATGGTGTTAGGTCTTACGTTTAAATCTTTAATCTATCTGGAGTTAATTTTTGTATAAGGTGCAAGGAATGGGTCCGGTTTCAGCTTTCTGCACCTGGTTAGCTACTTTGTTCAGCTTCATTTATTAAACAGGGAATCCTTTACCCATTTCTTGTCTATGTCAGGTTTGTCAAAGATCAGATGGTTGTAGGTGTATGGCATTACTTTTGAGGCCTCTGTTCTGTTCCATTGGTCTATATCTCTGTTTTGGTACCAGTACCATGCTGTTGTGAAGACTGTAGCCTTATAGTATAGTTTGAAGTCAGATAGCGTGATGCCTCCAGCTTTGTTCTTTTTGCTTAGGATTGATGTCTGTTTCCATATAAAGTTTAAGGTGGCTTTTTTCCAGTTCTATGAAGAAGGTCAGTGGTAGCTTGATGGGGATAGCATTGAGTCTATAAATTACTTTGGGCAGTATGGCCATTTTCACAATATTGATTCTTCCTAACCATGAGAATGGAATGTTTTCCATCTTTTTGTGTCCTCTCTTATTTCGTTGGAGTTCTTTTTAAAGAGGTCCTTCACATCCTTTGTTAGTTGTATTCCTAGGTATTTTATTCTCTTTGTAGCAATTGTGAATGGGAGTTTGCTCATGATTTGGCTGTTTGTCTGTTATTGGTGTACAAAAATGTTTGTGATTTTTGCACATTGATTTCATATCCTGAGACTTTGCTGAAGTTGCCTACCATCTTAAGGAGATTTTGGACTGAGACGACGGGGTCTTCTAAATATACAATCATGTCATCTGCAAATAGAGACAATTTGATTTCCTCTTTTTGTAATTGAATACCTTTTATTTCATTTAAAATTACCTTTATATTTTTCATAGTTTCAAAAATCTCTTTTGTATGTTTAAACATGTTAACCATACTTATTTTGTTACCTAAAAATATGAAAATCTTATGTTCTTTTGAGTCTTATATTTCCATTTGTTATTTCTGCTGGCTCTTCCTCCCATCATAGTGCTTTTGTCATTTGGATTGTGAGCTCGTGTTCCTTGAAAATAGACCTGTGGTAATTCTTTGAAGCCTGGACTATATTGTGTTTCTCTACATAGGGTTTATATTCACCTCTGAAATGGTCTGAACATACTAGCCAATGAAGACAAACTTAAAATTCATGTTTTACTTTCAAGTTTTCCATATACCACAGTGTAGATTTAGGTGTCAAACCTTCAAACCCACGTTTCCCACAAAATTTTATGGGAATTTACTCGTCTACCAATTTCCAAGTTTGAGGTTAATATTCTGTTAAAGGGCGGATTGAGCTATAGTTCATCTTCACATTGTGAATGGAGCGCTGGAGCTAGGATTCTTTAGGGAATTCCCATTAGATTGTCAGCATTGGACAGAGTCTAGGTTTCTCTGTTGGCCCTCATACACATCAAAACAAAAGCCAAGTTCCCCCGAGATTTTGGCACATGCCACATGGTGAAAATCAACATCAAACTGGTTTTATCTGTTAGATTCCAACTGTGACTCAACTTTTGGTGTCTGATCAGTGCTTATTTTCTCACCAGTTCACTTATTCAGTTTTATCTTTAACTCCAGAATTTTTAGTTTTTAAAAATTTTTATTTTGAGGACTGCTGTATATTTTTCCAAAGGAACCATGCAATATCTTATTTTCTCTTGTTTAATATTTGGCATCATAATTCTGATTGTAGAGAGATATAAAAATTAAATTATGATATGCAAATGTTAATACGATTTTGATCTATTCTAATCACACACACACATGCACATATGCACCCCGTGTATAACATTGATTACCATATAAAGATCATTTTGTTCTCTTACAAAGTTTTCTTGAGAAACTTCATTCTTTACATCTTCTTTGCTGTCTTTTTACAAAAGTAATACATATTGAGTTAGAAAACTTAGAAAATATGGATAATGAAAAAGTTAAAAATTGCTACCACCTATTTCAGGTGTTACCATTTGATTTGATGACAAATATAAATTTATATTATACATATAAATATAAATTTTCTTTTCTGTAGCCTGGTTTTCTTCACTTAACAATGTATTGGAGATGCTTTTCCCAGTTATTACATGTACTTCCAAAATATTTTAAAAGACTCATAGTGTTCCATTTTATGTTAGCAAGATATTTTTAAAAACTAGTCCTTTATCTTTTAGAATTATGCCTTATAAAATTATCATTTGTAAAATATATACACTTCCTGTATATGTATTCAATAAAATTGAACTTAAAAAAAGAATAGTATGCCTGTAATCCCAGCACTTTGGGAGGCTGAGGCAGGCAGATCACAAGGTCAGGAGTTCGAGATCAACCTGGCCAATATGGTGAAACCGTGTCTTTACTAAAAATACAAAAATTAGCTGGATATGGTGGCACATGCCTGTAGTCCCAGTTACTCAGGATGCTGAGGCAGAAGAATCACTTGAACCTGGGAGGCAGAGGTTGCAGTGAGCCGATATTGAGTCATTGCACTCCAGTGTGGGCAACAAAGCAAGACTCTGTCTTAAGACAAACAAACAACATTATTTTCTGTCTTTTTGTTATTTCATATAATGCAGTAATAACCATCCTTGTATACAAATACATATCCACATCATAGATTATTTCCTTTATGTGGATTCCTGTAAGTAGAGTTGTGAAAACCCCAAACAGAAATGTTTTTAAATATCTTTTATGATTATTACCAAAGAGTTGTCTGGAAAATTTATTCCAGTACCATTTCTCACCAGCACATTTTGACTATTTCAAACACTTCAAGCTTTATATATTTTTTTATTAATTATTAACTTTAAAAATCTTTGCTTTTTTAATGTGAAAATATTTTTAAAGAGTTATCTATGTTTTAATTACTTTAATTATTATGCTGTTTTCCATATACTGATAGTGGTGTTTATATTTCTTTTGTTGCTAATTATTTAATTACCTATTTTTCTACTTGGCTCCAATGCTTTTCACCTTATTTGGAGAATCTCCATTAAGTTTAACTTTCATTATATCTGTGAAATGTTATTTTTTTTAGCTCTTTATTATTTGATGTCTAAAGGATATCTTGGCATCCAGAAACTTCAATCATTACATATTTAATTTTTAAATTTGTGTTAATGTCATTTCCTCTATTGCATTTGACTGATAAGTCACCCCCACCTCATATTGTTGGCACTTTTCATTAAAAACTAATTTATATTCTAGCCAAAATATGTTTTAACCTATGATATGAAATATGAATCTGACTTTACATTTTTAAACAACCGTTAGCCATATAACCAGTCCAAGTATGCTTGTATCATTAAAGTTAATTGGAATCAGGAGATGTGCCTTTTATTTTAGTATTTTATGAAGCTAAAATCATGTATAAAGAAGTGTTTTCTTCTACTTCCAACTTTGCATTCATTCATGCTTAAGCACAAGATGGCTGCTCATTTTATGTTATATGCTTGCATCATTAAACAAAATACTACACAGATTTTATTTCTTCCTAATTATTGGCAAACTTTCCCTTTACTCTCATTTTTTATGGGCCAGTTTTGCCAATTATAACATAGATTGCTTGTGGATGGATGTGTCTAAAGGATATTTATATCTGTGCACAGCTAATTCTAGGCACAGATCTAATGTCAAAATAATCAGCATATTTCCTGTCCCTTGCCTCTCTTCACAAGTTTCAGATTCTGTTGCAGGGAGCAAAAATAGAGCCTCTTTCTTCTGCAATGACAATACAAGTGAGATGATGGAGTGTTCAATTAGCGGTGCTAGTGGTGCTGCTTCCCCAGCTAAACAGCAAGAGGCTTTTGAAGCCCTTGTGTTTCCTGCTCAATTTCATTCTCTCTGATAACATTTTTAACTGCCTGAAGAATCCTTTTTATTTCAGGGCATTCTTTCTACACCTTATTAGTTGGGCAATATTTCAGCTAAATCCCATAGATGTCAGCTTTGTTGGCACATAGAGTAACATTTAAGTGTTATGCATAGCACATTTCTCCAGTCCATCTTTACCGCTTCTATCTTTGAATCCGTTCAGTTAGGGCAAACAGACTACCAAGTGTGGGAGAAATTCTTGCCCCAGTCCTTCCCAGAGCTCACTCCAGACCTGCTATCTTCCTGGAGAGGAAGATTTCAAAGGTCAGAGATGGAAGTTGAATTGTCACTTTCCTTGAAATATGCCATATTGACAGCAAGTGTGGTAATTAACAGAAAATAAGGAATGCAGACACAGCACTGGGACTCATGGTAGAATCCATTCTTTAACTCTGCCAGTACCATAGGGAGTACAGAAGAATGCTGGGTTTGCATTTGGAAGTTTTGAGTCTGAGAAGAGGCTCTGCCACTTAACTAATTATAAAGGTTAACTAACTCTTCAACTCTCAGCCTCAGTTTCCTCATTTTTTTCAAATGGATAGTGTAAGAATAAAATGAGATAACATGTGAAAACCCAAAGGATTGTACAAAATATAACGACTTGTTATTCTTCTTACTCTTCAGAGAATGCAAACAATGAGAGAAGAAGAGAAGTTTATTTGTAGACCTTTTCTAGGAAGGCTTGCAGACAGAGTGTAAGGAGGATGAGAGAAACAGGGCGAGATAAGAATCACAGATGGCTGGTCATCCTGGAGACTAAGGCTTAATGCATGGCCTGCAGAACCTGGTCACATTTAGAACTTTATTTTGCTCGAAATAAGTACTATGAGAAGATGTTATTTTCTTGCTGAGTGAATGAGTACTGAAATTCAAGTCTTTAGGAATAAGTTCATATATTAATCTATTTTTCCATCCATCTATTCATCCATTTATTTATACAGATGATCAATATGCATTTTGTGCTGATTCTGCATAATATACTACGTTAAGCTCTATGATTGCAAACATGAAGAAAACAAGGTTTCTGCTTTGGAGAAGCTCAAAATCCAGAAGAGGAGATGTCTAGCAATTGCAGATGTGGTTGTTCTCTTTTCCTTAAATAATCAAAATCTCAAAAGAAGGCCAGATAAATAAAACTAAACGTAGTCTCTAAAATCACTCTAGATACTTGGATAAAAATTTAAAGGCTATTCTGTACCATATTGAGAGGCCCCTGACCATGCTCTATTGTTTCTGGTATCACGCAGTTTCGTTTTTTTGTCATGTGACTAGCATGTAATTCCTATTTTAAAAATTTCAGCCGGGTGCAGTGGCTCACGCCTGTAATCCCAGCACTTTGGGAGGCTGAGTTGTGTGGATCACGAGGTCAAGAGATCGAGACCATCCTGGTCAACATGGAGAAACCCCGTCTCTACTAAAAATACAAAAAATTAGCTGGGCATGGTGGCGCGCGCCTGTAATCCCAGCTACTCAGGAGGCTGAGGCAGGAGAATTGCTTGAATCCAGGAGGCGGAGGTTGCGGTGAGCCGAGATTGTGCCATTGTACTCCAGCCTGGGCAACAAGACCGAAACTCCGTCTCAAAAAAATAAAAATATAAAAAATAAAAATAAAAATAAAAACTTTCAGATGTATTTAAACATTTTTTCTATAGAGTCAAAACCAATCCACTGTCTGAAATAATTGTGCTTGAGCATCTTTTAGTAAATAGGTCCAGTTACTAGATTCAATAAGAGTCTGGTGAAATAAGATTAAAACAGGACCTTCCAAAATATATGCATAGAGGACAGGCTAATGATTTAGTTTCCATTCCAACATTTCCTTTGAGAATATGTTCAACATTAACTTAATAGGGCTGAAGGAAACTCGAGTAAGGCATGTTTTGTCATGGTTTGTTACTTTCTATTTTGGGGATAGGAGTTGATCATTTTATATTTCACTAGTTATATAAAAATTCATGTGTAGAGATCTAAGTTAAACTGGCAACACATTTTAGATTTCCTGATGTGAAATTTTAATCATCTTTGTAGTTTGGTAGCTGCTCACCTGGTTTGCCCATCATGTGGCTCAGAAATGAGCCATGTATATTCTTATCTTGCTTTACCTCTCCTAAGAGTAAAATTATCACCGATTAGGGCACAATCAGATTCAGTCTTATCTCTCTTCCACTCACTCATCCTTTTGAAATGTTTACTGAGCCACTTTAGAGTGCAGTAGACTATGCTCACCACAACCTCCGCTATCGGGTTCAAGTGATTCTCCTGCCTCAGCCTCTCGAGTAGTTGGGATTACAGGCATGTGCTACCATGCCCAGCTAATTTTGTATTTTTAGTAGAGATGGGGTTTCTCCATGTTGGTCAGGCTGATCTCCAACTCCCGACCTCAGGTGATCCGGCTGCCTTGGCCTCCCAAAGTGCTGGCATTACAGGCGTGAGCAGCCATGACCAGCCTTATCAAACTTTTAAAAGGAATTTAATAGTAGTAGGGTTTAATTTTTTTTAAGCTTGGGAGAAATTTTTGGATGACACTAGAAATTTAGCAGAATGAATTATGCAAACAAAATACTGAGGATAAAAGCCCAATCAACAAATATGACTTATGGAAATTGTTTACATGTAGGGTTTCTGAGAAACACTGAATAATGACTGTTGTATATTGAAAAAGCTGCCAAACTCATAGTAGACTAGAGAAGACAATTAGCATGACTGCAATAAAAAACAATTGCCATCTCAGTAGAACAATGAGAATTAATTGTAGCTGTAACCTCTTGACTATCACTAAACGAAAAAAGAAGGTGGTGCTATTGAGAAGTGGTTAGAGGATGGTCTGGTTTATGGCTAATTTCTCCCACTTCAGAGTTGTTGTTGTTGTTGTTGTTGTTGTTGTTGTTGTTGTTAGAAAATAAACTGGCTCTGTAATGGGGAATGGGAGGAAGGGCTGTCCGGGCAGGAATGGGGTTAGGCTGTCAGAAGCGCAGCCCGCTGCGGGCTAAGTCGGCTTGGGCCTCCTGTATCTGGCTCTGCAGCTTGCGTGTGGCATCCTCGCAGTCATGAAAAGTGGCCACATGACAGCCCACAGTGTCCAGGGCATAGCAGCCGGCGGACACCAGCATGTAGGCAGGCAGTGGCCACAGGACTTCCTGGCAGGACAAGGGCAGCTCCAGGCCCAAGGCTCCCGTGGTCAGGGCCACCCAGGTGGAGCCCAGGATCGCCAGTACCCAAAGCCACTGCACTAATTTCGTCATGGTCACTCTTGGCCCCGCGTCTCCCCTTCCCCAGCGGCCCAGATGTCTCTCAAATTCTTAAAATATGTTAATATTTTAGGGCTTGGAAAGTACTGAAAACAATTTAATTTTATGTTACATAGTTTTAAATAACTTTCATAATTTCATATGGTTTTCTGCAACTTTAAGAGAAATACAACACAGATGCAGACATATATAAAAATTGTTATGCTTGTTTAAATCACTTTTTGAACACTTGAAAGTTTTCTGTAAAAATATACAAACATGCTGTTAATGATCTCATTTGAAGAAAGGAAAATATGAGAATTTTGCTTAAACTTTGCTTTCTAAAGTTTGAAAGCATAACTTAATAGCTATTACAAATATTACATCAACTTACCAAATTACTCCCCAATTACATTCATGGAATTATACAGATTAGGTAACTATTGATCAGTGTAGATAAGCCAAGAGGCATAGACATAATTGAGCTAAAATAAAATATTTAGTCTGTTTCTTTTTGAAAAAGAAAAACAATATATTGAAAGCTTTTATTTTAGCATTTATACTTACAGAAGTAATTCATTCTCTTCATTAATGTATGAAAACTATTTGCATTCATGCATGCATTTCAATATTTTAGATGGGCAATTTTAGTTTTTAAAAGGAAATGGAATTAGGAGTCAAACAGCTGAAATTTCAAATCCTATCCTCACCAGTTTAATTCACAAAATGTAAAGTTTTCTGAATTTTTACAAGTTCATAACCTCGGTGATATAAACACACCACATCTATGATCATAGGTGTAATAAAACTCATACTGGAGACATTGTCAAGTAAAATTTGTAAAACTTAACTATAATAGTACAAATAACATGAATTCTTAGTGATTTTTGGTACATGTAACTTTGTGAAGTGAGTTTATTGTATCAGGATGTTAATTTTTAAAAATATATAAAAATATTGATTAAGGTAATGAGATTTTATGGAATTAAGTAAAAATTTAAAGAAGAATTTATAAATGAGATCACTCAAATAATCTGCACATTACCATTGTTGGTCCAGGTGCACACTAATAAGTTAAATGCCCTTAAAGAATGATAAATGTGAAATAGATATCTGTTAATGAAAAATTAATGTTTGTTGACAATTTCTTCAGTCATTTAAGCAATGTTTCCACTGAGAATTTTTTTATGATGATGCAACATCTACCTCAAACATTGGAACAATTTATTTTATTTATTTATTTATTTATTTATTTTTTGAGACAAATTCTCACTCTGTTGCCCGGCACCAGGCTGGAGTGCAGTGGCATGATCTCGGCTCATTGCAACCTCTGCCTCCTGGGTTCAAGCAATTCTCCTGCCTCAGCCTCCTGAGTAGCTGGGAGGCTACAGGCGTGCACCACCACGCCCAGCTAATTCTTGTATTTTTAGTAGAGATGGGCTTTCACCATATTGGCCAGGTTGGTCTCAATCTTCTAACCTCATGATCTGCCCCCTCAGCCTCCCAAAGTGCTGGGATTACAGGCATGAGCCACCGCTCGGCCAAGGATCAAATTTTTTTAAGTCATGGATTATGTGAAGGTAACTAACCAATGATATATCTGAGATTACAATAAATTACAACTTCACGTGCTGCTTCATTTCAAGTTACATGAAGTAAGAAGGGAAGGTCAAGGAAGTTGGAAAGAATGACTGCATTTTTTTTTAAAATTGCATTTTAGGTTTTGGGGTACATGTGAAGAACATGCAAGATTGTTGCATAGGTACACACATGGCAGTGTGATTTGCTGCCTTCCTCCCCATCACCTATATCTGGCATTTTTTCCCCATGCTATCTCTCCCCAACTCCCTACCCCTGGCTGTCCCTTCCCTATTTCCCCCTACAGACCCCAGTGTGCGACGCTCCCCTCCCTGTGTCCATGTGTTCTCATTGTTCAACACCCGCCTATGAGTGAGAACCCTCATTCTCAGCAGAATGACTGCATTTTTAGTGACAATAAATACAAATTGCCTGTGTTTCAATGCAAATTTTTCTTAATAAAGATTAGTTTTGAATAACAATTTAGTAGAGTTTATATTATTCCTGAAATATGTCTTTAAAAAGTCTTAAGGAGAATTTTTTTTACAATGTTACATGATTCTTCCCACATAGTTGAGGCGAATGAAAATGTGTATCCGCAGGTCATGGGCTTTAAGATACAAATACTTTATTTCAACAGGCTCTTAAT
>NW_022437046.1:6528516-6617638 GCF_009761245.1 Sapajus apella
ACCCTGGTGAATCTGACGATTATGTGCCTTGGGGTTGCTCTTCTTGACGAATATCTTTGTGGCGGTCTCTGTATTTCCTGGACTTGAATGTTTGCCTGCCTTGCTAGGTTGGGGAAGTTTTCCTGGATAATATCCTGAAGAGTATTTTCCAGCTTGGATTCATTCTCTTCGTCGCATTCGGGTACGCCTATCAAACGTAGATTAGGTCTTTTCACACAGTCCCACATTTCTTGGAGACTTTGTTCATTCCTTTTTACCCTTTTTTCTCCAGTCTTGCCTTCCCGTTTTATTTCATTGAGTTGATCTTCGACCTCTGATATCCTTTCTTCTGCTTGGTCAATTCGGCTGTTGATACTTGTTCAGGCTTCACGAAGTTCTCGTGTTGCGTTTTTCAGCTCCATCAATTCACTTATATTCCTTTCTATTTTGTCCATTCTTGTTAGCATTTCATCAAATCTTTTTTCAAGGTTCTTAGTTTCTTGGCATTTGGTTAGAACATGTTCTTTAAGTTCACAGAAGTTTCTTACTACCCACCTTCTGAAGTCTGATTCTGTCATTTCATCACACTCGTTCTCCCTCCAACTTTGTTCCCTTGCTGGTGAGGAGTTGTGATCCCTTGTAGGAGGAGAGGTGTTCTGGTTTCGGGTGTTTTCATCCTTTTTTCACTGGTTTCTTCCCATCTTTAAGGATTTATCCACCTGTCGACTTTGTGGTTGTTGGCTTTCAGATTGGGTCTCAAATCTTTCAGATTGACGGTCTGTTTGTTGATGATGAGGTTATTTCTGTCTCTTGGTTTCCTTCTGACAGTCTGGCCCCTCTGCTGTAGGTCTGCTGAGGTTCACTCCAGGCCCTGCTTGCCTGCTGCTGAACAGCAAGGGTTGTTACCAGTTTTCTTCTTCTGCTATCTTTGTCCCAGAAGGATACCCGCCTAGTGTCAATCTGATCTCTGTTTTATGAGGTGTCTTTTTGGATATATAGGGGTCAGAGAGCTGCTTGAGGAGGCGGTCTCTTCTTTATAGGAGTTCAAACAGTGAGCTGCAAGCTCTGTTGTTGTTCATTCAGAGCTGCTGGGCAGGTACTTTTAGGTCTGCTGTAGCAGTACTCATAAACTGCTTTTTGTTCCCAGGTGCTCTGTCCCACGGATTTAGGGCTTTATTTATGAGTTTCCGTTATGCTGCCGCCTTCTTTTTTTTTTTTCTCCTTCAGACCTGTCCAGCCCAGCAAGGAGGCAGCCTAGTCACTGTCGGCCTATAGCAGCTTTGCTGAGCTGCTGTGGGCTCCGCCTAGCTGCCGAGTGAAATTCCTTGCAGTCCTGTTTATATGGGTATAGTTAGAACTGCTTTGGGGATGGTGGCCCGCCTCTGTTGGGACGGAGTCTCTGCTGTGGCGGGTTGCCTTGGCAACGGCGGGCTGCCTCGGTAATGGCGGACGCCCCTCCCCCACAGAGCTGGACCATCCCGGGTTCAGCTGCACTTGCTGTGAAATTCTCAATCCAGAGTTTCTGGTTGCTGTTCTTTTGTGGGGGTGGGGCCAGCCGAGCCTGATCGCCTGGCTCCCTGCCTCAGAGCCTTTTTTAAGTTGGTGTTCCAGTCGCCTGTTGAAGAGGCGCTGGGGTCTGTTTGTTTTCCCCTGCGGCCACTCACTGCGCTGGCTTAAACAGCGGCACTGAGGTTTGTGGCGCTTTTTTTTCTTTTTTTTGCCCTGGAATCTACTGTCCTGGTTCTCTGCTCAGTCCCCTTTTTGAGCCGGCATACGGGCGACTTCCCGTGGCTCCAATTGCCAGCCAAAAGGGCCCCCGGACCAGTGTATTTTGTACAGGAACCGCGGCTCCAGGGCGCCGACAAAGCAGCCGCGGGGCAAAGCAGCGGTGCCGGCCGGCACAGCCACGCTGGCCGAAACAGCCGCGCTGGCGACCGTGGAGCACCTCCGCCCGGGAATTTCCTAGTCTGTGGGCAATAAAAACACGGCGTCCACTCACCCTCTGCGCTTTCACTGGGAGCTGCGATCCTGAGCTGTTCCTAAACGGTCATCTTGGATCCGGTCTCCGGTTTCTGACTTTTTAGTATACATCTGGCTAAAGGTCATAGAAAATCAAGCTCAGTAGAGGAATATATTTCTCAGTTTTCTCATGAACATTTTAAGTGTTCATGGGACTGGGGTAAATTAAAAATTAATTATTTGCTCTAAACTGAGAAACACTAATTGTATATAAAAACCTGCTCCCACTGATATCTAAAATACATGTTTGGAAGTTTCTAAAAATACGACCATTTTCTACTAGGGCAGTGAAATGTATAGTTGTGATCCTCCAAGCATCTCACAGTTAATACAGTTTGAGAAAAGCAATCCAGATACTTCAGCAATAAGAAGATTTTTAATTTCTCTGATCTGTGCCAGCCATAATGCAGGGGAAGCACATTGATTTATACAAATTTAGTTTTCATATTTTATGGTAGAAATAAATATATTTGACTCATTTTCTCCTATAAACTTTAAAATGTAACTTTTTTACTGATTAGCTGTCAGTAAGTATATAAGTCTCATAGAAAAAAAACAACTTTCATACTAGTGATCATTACAATTTTTTTTTGGCAGAAAATTTTACCTCATGAAATTGAAAGGATAATTTAATTAGACTTGTTTGTAAGTGATCAACCTATGAGTTTTAAACCATTGCACTGAGGTGTGTGCTCTTTTTATCTCCTTTTGATAAATGAGAGAAGTTTGTTAGAATTAATTTCTCCGAGGCTGTATCCCTAACAAGAGTTTGAATCCAGGGAGTCAGACACCAAACCTAATGCCATTAACTTATTTACAGAATGACAGCAGCTTTGACTGAAAGGTGGATGTTACTGGGAATGTATGATATCTGTGAGAGTGTGTGTGCGCGTATGCATGTATGTATGTGTGCACGTGTATTTGTGTGGGAAGCATGGAGGGTGTATGAGAGAGACAGGGAAAGATATAAAGAAAGAGAGGGGAAAGAGAAGAGACAGACACAGTTGGGAGAAGTTTATTCATTGAAGGGGGAGGAATGTGAGAAATATTAATATATATCAAACAGAAGCAAAAAGCCAGGTTGAGATTAATCCTTTATTGTCCTGAATAAGTAGCCACCCAGGAACAGAGCCCAAACTCTGGGCTCAGGGTGCAGAGAATAAAAGCACAGGCAACAAATGCATAAATAGCTGTACTGGACTACAACACAGTTAAAAGATTCCGTACAGCAAAGGAAACAATCAACAGAATGAAGAGACAATATACAGAATGGGAGAAAATAAGGGGCTAACATCCGAAATATATAAGGTACTAAAACAAATCAATGGTAAAAATTAAAACAAAAACACCCTGATTTGAAAATGAAGGGTCAGGTGCAGTGGCTCATGCCTATAATCCAAGCACTTTGGGAGGCAGAGATGGGCAGATCCCTGAGGTCAGGAGTTTGAGACCGGCCTGACTAACATGGTAAAATGCTGTCTCTACTAAAAATACAAAAATTAGCCAGGCATGGTGGCAGACACCTATAATCCCACCTACTTGAGAGGCTGAGACAGGAGAATCACTGGAACCTGAAAGGTGGAGGTTGCAGTGAGCTGAGATCAGGCCACTGCACTCCAGCCTGGGCAGCAGAGCCCCTCTAAAAAAAAAAAAAGGAAAGAAAGAAAGAAAATGAAAAAAAAAACCTGAATAGACATTTTTCAAAAGAAGACATAAAAACAGGCACCAAAGTAATGAAAAATATTCAATATCACTAATCAGGGAGATGCAAATTGAAACCACAATGAGATATCACTTCACTACCGCTAGAATAGTTACAATAAAAAAGACAAAAGTTAACAAATGTTGGCAAGGATGTAGAGAGAAGGTAACCCTTGCACACAGTTTGTGAGAATGTAAATTAAAACAGCCATTGTGGAGAACAGTTTGGAGATTTCTTAAAAAATAAAAATAGAACCACCATATAATTCAGGAATCCCACTACTGCATATATATGAGTATTAATATGTTGAAGAGATATCTGCACTTCCATGTTTGTTGCAGCATAATTCACAATAGCCAGACTTGTGTCCATTAGTGACACAATGGATTTTAAAGGTGGTATATGTACACTGTGGAGTACATAGCCATACTAAAGAATGAAATACTGTCATTTGTGGCAACATGGATGAACCTGCAGGACATTATGTTATGTGAAATAAGCTAGGTACAGAAGGACAAATTCCACTTGACCTCTCTCATATGTGAAATACTAAAAAGTTGATCCCATAGAGGTAGAGAGTAGACTGGTAGCTACCAGAGGATGGGGATGTGGAGTGGTAGGAGAGCTTGGAAAATGCTGGCCAAATGATACAAATTTACAGTTAGAAGGAATAAGTTCAAGAGGTCCACTGTAGAACATGGCAATTAGAGTTAATGGCCATATATTGTATTCTTGAAAAGACAATGATCAGCAAGCCTAAAATACTGATGAACCCGAAAAACATATATGGAGAGTCCCTCTATATGACAAGAAAAACTATAAAACAAAAGAGACAGCTGGGCACAGTGGCTCATGCCTGTCATCCTGAAACTTTGGAAGGCTGAGGCTGGAGGATTGCTTGGGCCCAGGATTTCCAGACAAGCATGGCCAATGTAGCTTGTCTCTACAAAAATAAAAAACAGCTTGCTGTGGTGCTGCTTGCCTACAGTTCTAGCTACTCAGGAGGCTGAGACGGGGGAGGAGAATCACTTGAGCCCAGGAGGTCTAAGCTACCTTGATCTGTGATCGTACCACTGCACCTCGGCCTGGGCAACAGAGCAAGATCCTGCCTTAAAAAAATGAAAAGAAAAAGAACAGTAAAGTGAAACAAGAAACAAAAATGTACCTAAAAAAATTTTTCCTAAATGGAGTGCAGGTGAAAAGTGGATGGAATTCACTTGATGAATACAAAGCCTGCTATAGAGAAAAAAGAAAAAAAGATGAAATGGGAGTTTATATCATGTCGAAAGGAGAGATGAAAATAAACTCCACCTCAACATTACAGTAATGAGAGGAATGAAAATGGATAAAAAAAACCTGATTGTTTTCAATCTCTACTCTTTGCCAAATCACTGTCCTCGATTTGAGTTTTGTTTTTGAATATGGGCTATTTAAAGACATAGATGCATTCTTTAAATGGTTGATCTTCTGAAGCTCCCATGAATATTACAAGGCCCAGTGAAAATCTGAAAGGAGCAAATTATTCATGAATGTCTACAAAATTGCTAATAAAAATAATATTTGTGTTACCAATATAACTAATTGATATTTTAAAAATAAGCCAACGTGTAGTTAGTTATTGTGTCAACAATTCGTATTCATGGATAACATGTTAGGCCCCATATTGATTATTGTATTCTGCTTGGTGAAGTATATGGTTGTATCTTTTGCCTATTTTCTATTTGGTTTTTTTTTTTTTTTAACTAGCAAGTATATATACATAAAGAGACATTTATGCTCATACATTTTTTAGATAGGTGTCATTTATTGAATAGGTAGCTTGCATATAGGTTCTCAGGCTGTTGTCAATCAAGATTATTCTTAGAGCAAAAGTTTTTAATTTGATATAGAAAATATAACAATTTTCCTAATACATTTACATGCGCAAAATTGCAGGAAGGAATATTTAGGGAAAAGCCCTAACATAGACATGAAACTACAAATTCTCAATTGATTTGTTTATAACAAAGTTAACCGCTGGTTAGACAGGCTCTTGACCTCCTGCAGAGGAAATTCAGTTACTAAAGACTATTAGAAGTGGTCAATGGTTTTGAAGCAGGCAGCAGACCATAGGTTGTTTTGTTGTTTGAGCTCGCTCTTGTAAGTCCACAAATCTTGCTTGATCTTTATGGTGGCTTGCTTGCTTTTAGCTTGACAGTTCTTTGGGAAAGTTCATGATTGGCAGAAGAGACACTTGTGATCTTAGAATCAGTTAATTCATCAATAAGATATTACTGAGTACTTACTATCTAGAACTTCTGTTCAATATCATCAATGCACCCAATAGGGGGAATGAACCAAGCTACAGAAGTGACAAATTTCACCAGCATAGTGTTCATTTGATGCCCTTCCATTCAAAGAAAAAAAAAATTATGTATTGTGTATGTTTACATCGTACAGTAATTGTAGGCATCTATCATAAAAAAGATTAAACAAATACTATTTGAATGGGTTGATTAATATTTAAGCACATTTCTTATGTCACATTTAAGTTGATTCTCTATGAACTTTAGGATAGTGTTTTTCTAATTCTGTGAAAAATGACCTCAGTAGTTTGATTGGAATAGCATTGAATCTGTACATGTCTTTGGGTAGTAGGGTCATTTTAATGATATTGATTCTTTCAATCTATGGGCATGGAATTGTTTTATTTGTTTGTACCATCTACAATTTCTTTCATCATTGTTTTTTAGTTTTCCTTATAGACCTCTTTCACCTCCTTTGATAAATGTATACCTAGTGAATTTACATTTTCTGTGGCTACTGTAAAAGACATTGAATTCTTTATTTGGTTCTTAGCCTGAAGGCTATTGGTGTATAGAAATGCTACTGCTTGTTGTGTGCTGATTTTGTATCCTGAAACTTTAATGAAGTTGATTAACAAGTCTGAAAATATGTTGGTGGAGTTCTTAGGGTTTTATAGGTATATGATCACGTTATCAGGGAACAGAGATAATTTGACTTCCTCTTTTCTAATTTGGTTGCATTTTCTCTCTTTCTCTTGTCTGATTGCTCTGGTTAGGAGTTCCAGTACTATGTTGAATAGGAGTGGTGAGGGTAGATATCTTTGTCTTTTTCCACTTATTAGGGGAAACACTTTCAATGTTTCCCCATTCATTTTGAGATTGGCTGTGGGTTTGCCATAGATGACTCATTATTTTGAAGTACGTTCCTTTGATGTCTATTTTGTTATGGGTATTTATCATGAAGGGATGCTGGAATTTATCAGGTGCTTCTTCTGCATCTATTGAGATAATCATATGCTTTTTGTTTCCAGTTCTATTTATTTGGTGAATCACATTTATTGATTTATAAATGAAGAACCATCCTTGAACTCCTCTAATAAAACCCATTTGATTGTGATAAATTATCTTTTTGATGTGGAGGTGGATTCAGTTTGCTAGTATTTAGCTAGATGTATTTATGTTCTTCAGGGATATTGGCCTGTGGTTTTCCTCTTTTTTGTTTTTTGTCCTTGCCTGTATTTCATACCAGGGTGATACTGGAGCAATAGAATGAGTTAAGGAGAAATCCTTCCTCTCCAATTTTTTTTAATAGTTTTAGTAAGATTGGTACAAATTCCTCTTCTTTAATAATCTGTAGCATTTTATTTACTTTTCTTTTATTATTGGCCTAAATAGAACTTCCAGCAGTATTTTACATAGTAATGCCCAGAGTTTATAGCCTTGCTTTGTTTCCAAGTTTTTAAACACATTCATCACCACCCATACTATAAAATAGAAATACCAGATTTGTTTATGTTACAATGGAAATTTTGTACCCTTTGATCAACATTTCCTCACCTCCTGGTCCCTGATAACCATTCTTTCTATCCTGTTTCTATGTATGTCCTCCAGTGATCCTCCTGCCTCAGCCTCCTGAGTAGCCAGAACTACAGGCATGCAGCAGCACAGCCAGCTAATTTTGGGTGTGTGCGTGTGTGGGGGGGGGGGTGCCTGCATGCTGACTGGGTCTTGTTATGTCACCCCAGTTGGTCTGGAATTCCAAGGCTCAAGCAATCCTCCTGTTCAGCCTCCCAAAGTGCTGGGATGACAGGTGTGAACCACCACACCCAGACACTTTCAGTACTTTAAGAAATTACTTTCTACATGTTATGAACTGAATGTTTGTGTCCCCTCAAAATTTCTGTGTTGAAATCCTAGCCTCCAATGTAATGCTGTTAGGAGGTGGGGCCCTTGGGAAGTAATTAGGTTAAGAGGGTGGAGTTCTTATGATGAAATCAGCACCTTTATAAGAAGAGATGCAAGAGGGTTGCTTCTTGTCTTTCTTGCTCTCTGCCATGTGAGGATACAAGAAGATGGCCCTCTGTGAACAAGGAGGCCCTCCCCAAGAATCAACCCTAATCTTGAACATCCAGCCTCCAGAACTGGGAGAAATCAGTGTTTGTTGTTTAAGCCACCCAGTCTGTGGCATTTTGTTCAAGCACCCAGTCTATGGCATTTTGTTAGAACAGCGCAAACTAAGACACTGCCCCAATCATAATGATGTCCCCCTACATTTCCTTGTAAATGTTTTCAAAGTTTTGCCTTTCACAGCTAGATCCTTAATCAACCTGGCTTTCATTTTTGGTATGGTGTGAACTAGGGTTCTAGTTGTATTTATTTTCCATATGAATAATCAATTGTGCCACACCATTTGTAGAATATTCCGTCTTTTCCCCAATAATCTACAAGGCAACTTCTGTCTCATTTCAAGTTTCCATGTGTCATGGGTCTCTACTGGGTTCCTGATCTCTTCCAGTGGTCAATTTGTGCATCACCCTAACAACAATTTACTGTCCTAATTCCTATGGCAGTATAATATGCACACAAATCTTAAACTGTCCATTACCCACTGATCTGTACTAGGGCTCAGTCTCACTAGGATCTTCAAAGATACTGCAACTGAGGGGCGGGGAAGGTGCAGCATTTACCCACCAACTCCCATTCCTCAGGGCTGTTTTAAAATGGACTCAAGATTTACTTTAACCATATATGGTAAGACACACAGATATGGAAATGACTGTCCTGAAGGAAGGAGTTTTTGATACTGATAGGTTCCTAGTAAAAAGAGCCTTGGTATGCTATGCAGGGATACATGGGGAGGCCACAGTTGGTCAAGAAGTCAAAGAAGCTAGGAGAAAACATGGGCAAGAGCTTTATTTGTGGCATCCAAGGTAAAGCAAGGCAGGGTAAGCAGGCACTGGATTAGCTATTAATAGTTTGAATAATGTCACCCTGCTCTGGGGCATAGGGCTGTCCCTACTTGTCTGGTGATGAGGGCAGATGGACAGTGGCCCAGTGTAAGAGCCTGATGAAGGAGTTGGTTGGGGCTGTGGGCTTTGGATTAGCTGGTTTGCAGTTAGAGGGTACACTTGCAGGTGAGTCCTTTACCATCTCTAGGAACTGGCTCACCCTGGGTGGAACAGTCTCTCCAGGATCAGCAAAGCCCCAGCTGTTAAAACATCAGGAAATAAAGGAAATGAAAAGGCATGATTAGTATACACTGAGCGTGCTCTTGAAGGAATCAGCCCATGGCATGTATGTAACTGGCAATGCTGAGGGCCATGAGGACGGCACAAAGAGTGTCTGCTGCACTATCTTTTTTCTTTTTTTTGAGATTTTTTTTTTTTTGAGCCCAGAAGTTTGAGGGTGTGGTAAGCTATGATGACACCACTTTGTTCTAGAACCTGGGTGACAGACCAATGGCGTCTTGAAAGAAAGGAAGAAACGTAAGAATGGAGGGAGGGAGGTAGAGTGGGAGGGAGGAAGGAAGAAGGGAAGGAAGGGAGGGAGGGAAAGGAGAGAGGGAATGAAAAAGAAAGAAGGAAAGGAAGGAATGCAGAGATAGGGAAGTACATAATCAGTAGTCAAAGGGCACACCATATACCCGGAAAAACTAATACAGGATGACTGGCCTAGAGCCATCTGGCTCAGCTATTGAACTTTAACGATAAAGAAAAATACTCCACTGGCCTTTTGACAGGAAACTATAACACATATGTAGAAGAACCTCCAGCCAGCCTCAGACCTTCCCATAGCCCCAGCCAGAACCAGATGACAATAGAGTCAGAACTTAAAGAAAGAACTAAAAACACGGAAAATGAATCAAGAATATTCTCCCAAGAAAGATGTCATCCGAGTATACACACATTAAACAGAAAATCTCAAATATGCACCAATTTCAAATATACAAAATAGATTTTGAAGCAACTATGGGTGAAAATAGAAAGTGCA
This sequence comes from Sapajus apella, assembly GCF_009761245.1. Classification (NCBI taxonomy): domain Eukaryota; kingdom Metazoa; phylum Chordata; class Mammalia; order Primates; family Cebidae; genus Sapajus; species Sapajus apella. The sequence continues at coordinate 6,538,492 of NW_022437046.1, forward strand.
GATTAGAAATAATGATGACACTTTAATCTTTTTTCATAATTTTAATGAATGTTGAATGAAAAGATGTCACTTGCACATAGGCATTTATCTGAAGTTCAGAAATGTTGCCACCTTACTTCAGCTTCTGTTTCTTGAGCTTCCATTGTATCAAGCAAAATAAAATGTATATATATTTAAAACACATACAAAATACGGAGTTATTTTTAATGTATTTATTTATCTAACTACCTATTTGCACAAAAAAAGGTTTTAATTAATTATCACCTTGTTTTTTGTTTTTGTTTTTGAGACAGAGTCTCACTCTGTTGCCTAGGCTCAAGTGGAATGGTTCAATCTCAGCTCACTGCAACCTCCGCCTCCCAGGCTCAAGAGATTCTCGCCCCTCAGCCTCTTGAGTAGTTGAGATTACAGGCACACACCAAGACACCTGGCTAATTTTGGAATTTTTAGTAGAGATGGGGTTTTGCCATGTTGGCCAGGCTGGTCTCAAACTCCAGACTTCAAGTGATCCACCCACCTTGGCTACCCAAAGTGCTAGGATTGCAGGTGTGAGATATCGTGCCCAGGCATAATTTCATGATTTATTACTTGCTTTTCTGTACTTTCTCTCTCTCTCAGACAGGATCTCACTCTGTTGCCCAGGCTGAAGTCTCAAACTCCTGGGTTCTAGTGATCCACCTGCCTCAGCCTCCCAAGGAGTTGGGACTACAGGTGCACATTAAAATTACTGGTTTTTAATTTTTGATAGAGATGGGATCTTGCTATGTTGCTCACTTTGGTCTCAAATTCCTGACTTCAAGTAGTCTGCCCACCTCGGCCTCCCAAAGTGCTGAAATTACAGTCATGAGCCACCGTGCCCAGGCTCTTTGTACTTTTCTATAGGACTTGGATTTTATATAATAATTACAAATATTTTTTACAAAAGCCTTTGCTATTTTAAACTGTTAAAAATTAAGCAGTGATTAAGAATGAGCTACAGAAAACAGTATTCAGCACCTATTCTATACTAGATATTTTGCATGTAGCAGACCACCTAATTGACATATCAAGGCAGGAATTACAATCTTTATTTTCCAGGAGACAAAACTGAGGCTTACAATTATTTCTCAAATCTAGAGTTACACAGCTGCTGCCAAAACAAGTGCCCCTCCCAGCAGCCTCCCCCTTCCGGTTTTATCAAATTCAACCCCCTACTTCTACCCCCACATCTGTGTGTAAGAATGTTCACACACACACACACACACACACACACACACACACACACACACGCTTCTGCAATATTCCATCTGCCTAGGCCAGGAGCCTGTCATGACAAACCAAATGCAATAACTATTTCCTGACCAAATCTCTTATTCAATATCTCTATGATTTGGGAAACAGTTTCTGATTTCACATTGATGAGGGCCACACTGAGGTCTCAAGAGAAGTAATAATTACAAAGCATCCCCCTCTATGTGAAAGGGTATGATGTTCAGATATATTCAGCCCTTTGAGATGCTCTGCTGGAAGGTGATTGAGGTGGAAAGTACTATTGACTCATGGTCATCTTGGTCCATGGTCTTTAATAATGATAACTTGTACTTCTTTCATGTCTGTGCTAAGGGTGCTTTCAAAAGCTGGAAGAAGCTTATCAATTTCTAGGTATGGAAATATCTCTTTGACAATGTATATGTGGGAGTGTGTGTATGCCATGTAAATATATACATACATATATTCACATATAAGTATATACACACATATCTACATATATACGTATAGTATACTAATTAAAAGGTAAATTCTTAATGATCCATGAAAAGAGAATGGCAGGTCAGGTGTAGTGGCTCACACTTGTAATCCAGTACAGTGGGAGGTTGAGGGGGGGAGGATCACTCAAGCCCAGGAGTTCGAAACTGGCCCAGGAAACATGGTAAGACCCCATCTCTACCACAAATATAAAAATTAGATGGGCATGGTGGCATGTACCTAGGGCCACAGCTACTCAGGAGGCTGAGGTGGGAGGATGACTTAAGCCAAGAAGGCAGATGTTGCAGTGAGCTGAGATCATACCACTGTGCTTCAGCCTGAATGACAAAGCAGTAGCTTGCCTCAAAAAAAAGATAAGGAAAAAAGAAAAGAAAAAAAATTGGTATCCCAGAAAAGGTTTAAAATATCTATATATTCACAAATGTATATAATCATAGTATATTAATCAAAAAGTAAATTCTTAATACTTCATGGCAAGCAATGACAGACCACAGATGATGACTCATGCTTGTAATCTCAGCATGTTGAGGTGCCCAGGCAAGAGGATTGCTTGTGTCCAAAAGTTTAAGACCAGCCTAAGCAACAGAGTGAGAACCAACCTCTCAAGCAAAATCGGAAATGAGTGAGGGATGGTGGCATATGCCTGTAGTCTGTGCTACTCAAGATGCTGACTTCGGAAAATCAGTGAAGGCAAAAAGGCCAAGGCTGCAATGGTGCCATTATCACGTGACCACACTCCAGCCTGAGTGACAGAGCAAAACCCTCAGGAAAAAAAATTAACTGTAAAAAATATTATAAAAGAAGACATGAAATGAGAAGCTACCAAGTCCATGGCAAAGACAAACAGCCCAAGCAGAGGCCCATTCCCCTCTGAACCCCCAGAAGACAAGAAAAACCATGAGACACTAAATAAGAGACATCACTGTAAAAAGACACAGACAAATTACTACAAATCTGTCAAAAATACACTCTTCAGGTTAAAAGTAGAGACAGGTGTTTAGCCAAGGCACACTGCTAAAAAGTGAACAAATGAGAGTCCAGGGAAGCTTTGGGCTTTTTGATGCTGTTGACCATCAAAGACCTATAGAGCTGGATCCAGAAGAGGCCACTGTGAGGCAAGTGCAGGGCAGAAAAAAACCACCATGAGGCGGGAGATGAGCCTGGAGTGTCCACTAAGAGGCAGAAGATGAGCCTGCAGAGGCCATGGTGAGGCACAAGCTGGAATATGAAAGGCCGCTGTGAAAAGAAAAGCTGAATCTTGAGAGGCAGATGTGACACTGAGGATGGGGCTGAAGAGACCACTGCGAGGCAAATGAAAGCCCTGCCAAAATGGCTGAAAACAGGTAGTAACAAGGCCAGAAAAGGCCCATAGAGGGAATAGCCGTGCTGAAGAGGATGTGGTCAGGCAGGAGCTGGATCTGTCCGGGCCACCAGTAGGCTGAAGGAAGGACTTCAAAGCCTGACTTGAAAAATACTAAAGTCTACAGAGGCTGCTAGGAGCTGGGCAGGAGGTGGGACAAACGTGGTTGTTGTGAGGCAAGAGTTGAGCCTGTAGACCCAGCGAGGAAGAAGAGCTGGGCCTGGGGAGGCCGCCATGAGGGAGGCAGAGGCCCAGCCTGGAGAGGCCAGACAGGAGGCAGGAGCTGGCCCTGGAGTGGCCCACATCAGAAAGTTTTGTGCCCAGTCAGGCCCCTGGAAAGGCAGGACCTGGCCTGGAGTGGCCGATTTCCGGGCCATTTAGGCCTGCCGGGACCACCGAGAGAAGGCCAGAGCAGGGCTGAGAGAAGCAGACTTGAGGAAGTTTTGGGCCTGGAGGCACCATTGGAGGGCAGGAGCTGAGCCTTGAGGGGACACCATGAGGCATGAGCTGGGTGGGCCTGGAGAGCTTGACTTGAGGATCTTTCAGGCCTACAGAGGCCGACCGGAGCTGGGCGGGAGCTGACTGAGTCCACAGAGGTTGTTTCAAGGTGAGGCAGGAGGTGGGCCTGTAGACACAGCCAGGAGGAAGAGCTGGGCCCAGAGAGGAATCCAGGAGGCAGCACTTCAGCCTGGAGAGGACATGAGAGGCATGAGCTGGGCCTGCAGGGGCCAACAAAAGGCTTCCAAGAACTGGGCCTGGAAGGCCTCTGTAAGGAGCAAGCTGGGCCTGCAGAGGCCACTCACTGGGATGCAGGAACTGGGACTGCAGAGGCTGCCATGCCCATACCTCCCCAGCCTGGCCCTCCTTGTCTCTCCATCCATACTCTGCCCCTGCCATCCATGTACCAGGCAGTGGCAGGCTGGTCTTTCTACAGCAAACTGGACTAGGGCTCTTCCCTGCCCACAGCCCTCAGAGCTAAAGTTGGAGTCAAGCCTCACATGGTTTGGCTTGGCATTGAGAGCCCTTTCCCCCTCAGCACTGGCTCATCCAAAGCACTCAGTGCAGGGCAGGGCAGTGCAGGGAAGGAGCCCCCTTATTCAAATGTGGGTTTGGTGCAGAACTGGGTATGAGATGGTGATTTCCCTAAGAAGAAACAGGGCTGAGATGGGGGAATTTTCTGGGTTCAGAGTTAGACCTCCAAACAGTACGCTTCCTTTGAGACACCAAATGGAGGGGTCCAGCTGGCAGCTGGCTCCTGGTCTGGAGCTTCAGGGAGAGGTCTCAGCTCAGAGCCACATTCGAGAGCCAGCTTAAATGCAGCCTCCTGCAGGGAACCCTGAGAGCTTCCACAGCCTCAGATCTGCCCCTCTGCATACTCCAGATCTTTTGCCAATAGGCGTTTGGCTCTTCATGTCATCTCCCTTCCATGCCTGGGAGTAAAGGTGAGGTGCAGGGACTTAAGCTTGTGTACTCTGGTGCCATCGGGGAGGATGTGTCAAGTAGAGAGGCGGGGCTTGGACAGAGGGAGACGCCGAGGAGAGTCAAGGACATGTGAGCACTTGAGCCTGGGAGCAGGAAAAGAGATGAGAGTGAGCAGAGGCAAGTGCTGGGGCAGGGGAGCAGGTGGAGAGTCGGGGAATGAGGGGGCTGGAGATATGGGGGTGGGGATGTGGGCAAGGGGCTGCCTGGCTGTCCAGGCTCAGGAGTCTATTACATCCTCCCACAAGAGCCAGCTCACCCGGTCACCCCAAAGCCCTTCCTCTGTGGGTGGGCCCAGAGCACGGATGACTCAATTGAGCAGGCCTGAGTTGGACTTGGGTGGCTGCTGGGCTGGACTCCTGGCCGTAGGGAGCAGCCGCCACCCTGCCTACTGCATTCACTTTCCAGCTGGCTGCCTCTCTGAGCAGATGCAATATTGGGTGCCTTGTGAAACATGCTCCTAGTGCACCTGCTGCCTGCTGCACTTCCGGGACTGCCCTGGGCTCTCCAGAGGGAGTTCCTGCTTAGGCTGGGCCTAGATTTGGAGCTCTGCCTCTCTTACCTTGTTCCTTTCCTCCAGAGGCCAGCTGCTTGAGTACCGTGGAAGCCAGTCTATCCCCAGGGTACAGCTGGGTTTGTTCCACAGCCCTTCATGGTGTATCTATCTGGACTGACTGCTGATTTCATAGAGAGGGGTGTGTCTTGCCCCAGCTCACCTGGCACATCTACAGCAATTGTGGGGGCAGAATCTGGAGCTCCCAGCCCCCAGCCCTGCCACATTAGGGGAGACTGAACCCCACATCTCTGAAGTCCCACTGGGCTGGTGTGAGTGGGCTCCCGACTCCAGGGCTGCTCTGCAGGCTGTGGGGCTCACTCTCCAGCTCCAGGCCCACCTGATGTGCTCAGGCTGCTCACCTTTGGGCCTGTCCTGCTTCTCAGCTATTCAGCTGACCCCGAGGGCCTCTCCCTCATCTTGAGCACCAGCTATGGGCTCTGACTTAGAGGTTCCAAGAACCTTAGACCATTTGGCTCAGCCCCTCATTTCTCAGCTGGGGAAACTGAGACCAAAGAGGGGAAGCAAACTTCTCATGGACCCCCAGCAAGTCAGAGGCAGAACTGGGTCTAGGAGCCTCTTTCTGACAGAAGTCCTCCCTGACCCCTGTGCCTTCTTTAGTGTCTGATTAACTTCCGCATAAGGAGACCGTCCTGCTGAGGCTGGAAATGGTGCTGTCCAGGGCCGTGTGTGCCCATGACTCTGCCTGTGTTTGTACTTGTGAGTGTGTAGGGGGGCGGGGATGAGGGGTGGGAATAAACAGCAACATGCTAGGGGCTGGAATGCACTCCAGCTCACCCCCAGAAAAAGGCAGGGTGAGCCCTGCCCAGCACAGCACATGCTTAGGCTTTCCAATCTGCTGAATGCCTGTGAGGCTGGCTGGGCTAACAAGACAAAGGACAGGACTTTCCCCCACAGATGGCAAGCGTGGTCCAGGATGGGTAGAAGCTTCTGCAGCAGTTTTGGGGGTCACATTCCAGCCCATCGGCTGACAGTTAAGCAGAGAAGCCACCTCTAGGGGTCAGTCATGATCTAGCGATTCTGATGAGGACAAGTGAAACCTTGGCTAATAGGAATACAAAAAGTTAGCCAGCTGTGGTGGCAGGTGCCTGTAATCCCAGCTACTCGGGAGGCTGAGGCAGGATAATCCCTTGAACCTGGGAGGTGGAGGTTGCAGTGAGCTGAGATCACGCCACTGCACTCTCCAGCCTGGGCAACAAGAGCGAGACTCTGTCTCAAAAAAAAAAAAAAAAAAAGAAAGGATGCTGGAGGGTGGGAGTCTGCTGCTGATCTGTGTCTGTATCCCTGGCTTTGTGGGGTGTATACCTCCCCAGTATCCCCGGGACAGGAGCTTGCAAATGCTGTAAAACCTGGAGGCCACAGCAAAACTGTAGAAGTCAGGCTAGCAAAGGTGATAGGATGGAATAGGCTTTTATAAAAGTTTGATGAGTGTTTGTACAATACAAGAAAGAAGATCTATCTAATTTTCTATTGAGACTAATACAATCTTGGTGCAAAACTGGAATGAGGATGTACAAGGGAAGTTCACAATAGAACAGTCTGAATGATGGGTCTTTGTCACAGGGAGAGGGTGCAGGGCAGTGCTTAGTGCACGGTCTCTGGAGCCAGGCAATCCGGATTTGTGTTTCTGCTGCCACTACTTACCTTCCCTGTGACCTTAGGCAAAATGACTTGCCTTCAGTACCTCATATATAAAGGGGAAATAACCTTTACAATAAGCCTTCTAGGATGAAATGAAATACTTCAAGGAAAGTAACTTAGTAATATCAAAAACATAGAAAACCAAATAGAAGTTAGCTATTACTAACTTTTATGAGCATGAATTCCAAAATTTTAAATAAAATAATACCAAGTCAAATACAGCAATGTACACACACACGAATAATGCATCATGGTGAATTAGATTGCATTATCGTAAAGCAAGGGCAGAGTCAACATCAGATAATGTACTACGAGCAAGCTAGCATTCTTTATTTTTTTCTTGAGACCAGATCTTACTGTCACCCAGGCTGAGGTGCAGTGTCACGATCTGGGCTCACTGCAACCTCCATCTCCCTGGCTCAAGTGATCCTCCTCTCCGCTCACAGCCTTCCCAAGTGTTGGGATTACAGGTGTGCAGCACCACACCTGGCCCTATCTTCCTGAATGTATAGTAGATAATTACTATATGGTAGATAATTAGTATAGTAGATAATTACTATATGGTAGACAATTACTGTATAGTAGATAATTACTATATGGTAGATAATTACTATATAGTAGGTAATTACTATATGGTAGACAATTACTATAGAGTAGAAAAATACTATATAGTAGATAATTACTATATGGCAGATAATTATTATAGAGTAGACAATTACTATATATTCAGGAAGATAGGGCCAGGTGTGGTGCTGCACACCTGTAATCCCAACACTTGGGAAGGCTGTGAGCGGAGAGGAGGATCACTTGAGCCAGGGAGATGGAGGTTGCAGTGAGCCCGGATCGTGACACTGCACCTCAGCCTGGGTGACAGTAAGATCTGGTCTCAAGAAAAAAATAAAGAATGCTAGCTTGCTCGTAGTACATTATCTGATGTTGACTCTGCCCTTGCTTTACGATAATGCAATCTAATTCACCATGATGCATTATTCGTGTGTGTGTACATTGCTGTATTTGACTTGGTATTATTTTATTTAAAATTTTGGAATTCATGCTCATAAAAGTTAGTAATAGCTAACTTCTATTTGGTTTTCTATGTTTTTGATATTACTAAGTTACTTTCCTTGAAGTATTTCATTTCATCCTAGAAGGCTTATTGTAAAGGTTATTTCCCCTTTATATATGAGGTACTGAAGGCAAGTCATTTTGCCTAAGGTCACAGGGAAGGTAAGTAGTGGCAGCAGAAACACAAATCCGGATTGCCTGGCTCCAGAGACCGTGCACTAAGCACTGCCCTGCACCCTCTCCCTGTGACAAAGACCCATCATTCAGACTGTTCTATTGTGAACTTCCCTTGTACATCCTCATTCCAGTTTTGCACCAAGATTGTATTAGTCTCAATAGAAAATTAGATAGATCTTCTTTCTTGTATTGTACAAACACTCATCAAACTTTTATAAAAGCCTATTCCATCCTATCACCTTTGCTAGCCTGACTTCTACAGTTTTGCTGTGGCCTCCAGGTTTTACAGCATTTGCAAGCTCCTGTCCCGGGGATACTGGGGAGGTATACACCCCACAAAGCCAGGGATACAGACACAGATCAGCAGCAGACTCCCACCCTCCAGCATCCTTTCTTTTTTTTTTTTTTTTTTTGAGACAGAGTCTCGCTCTTGTTGCCCAGGCTGGAGAGTGCAGTGGCGTGATCTCAGCTCACTGCAACCTCCACCTCCCAGGTTCAAGGGATTATCCTGCCTCAGCCTCCCGAGTAGCTGGGATTACAGGCACCTGCCACCACAGCTGGCTAACTTTTTGTATTCCTATTAGCCAAGGTTTCACTTGTCCTCATCAGAATCGCTAGATCATGACTGACCCCTAGAGGTGGCTTCTCTGCTTAACTGTCAGCCGATGGGCTGGAATGTGACCCCCAAAACTGCTGCAGAAGCTTCTACCCATCCTGGACCACGCTTGCCATCTGTGGGGGAAAGTCCTGTCCTTTGTCTTGTTAGCCCAGCCAGCCTCACAGGCATTCAGCAGATTGGAAAGCCTAAGCATGTGCTGTGCTGGGCAGGGCTCACCCTGCCTTTTTCTGGGGGTGAGCTGGAGTGCATTCCAGCCCCTAGCATGTTGCTGTTTATTCCCACCCCTCATCCCCGCCCCCCTACACACTCACAAGTACAAACACAGGCAGAGTCATGGGCACACACGGCCCTGGACAGCACCATTTCCAGCCTCAGCAGGACGGTCTCCTTATGCGGAAGTTAATCAGACACTAAAGAAGGCACAGGGGTCAGGGAGGACTTCTGTCAGAAAGAGGCTCCTAGACCCAGTTCTGCCTCTGACTTGCTGGGGGTCCATGAGAAGTTTGCTTCCCCTCTTTGGTCTCAGTTTCCCCAGCTGAGAAATGAGGGGCTGAGCCAAATGGTCTAAGGTTCTTGGAACCTCTAAGTCAGAGCCCATAGCTGGTGCTCAAGATGAGGGAGAGGCCCTCGGGGTCAGCTGAATAGCTGAGAAGCAGGACAGGCCCAAAGGTGAGCAGCCTGAGCACATCAGGTGGGCCTGGAGCTGGAGAGTGAGCCCCACAGCCTGCAGAGCAGCCCTGGAGTCGGGAGCCCACTCACACCAGCCCAGTGGGACTTCAGAGATGTGGGGTTCAGTCTCCCCTAATGTGGCAGGGCTGGGGGCTGGGAGCTCCAGATTCTGCCCCCACAATTGCTGTAGATGTGCCAGGTGAGCTGGGGCAAGACACACCCCTCTCTATGAAATCAGCAGTCAGTCCAGATAGATACACCATGAAGGGCTGTGGAACAAACCCAGCTGTACCCTGGGGATAGACTGGCTTCCACGGTACTCAAGCAGCTGGCCTCTGGAGGAAAGGAACAAGGTAAGAGAGGCAGAGCTCCAAATCTAGGCCCAGCCTAAGCAGGAACTCCCTCTGGAGAGCCCAGGGCAGTCCCGGAAGTGCAGCAGGCAGCAGGTGCACTAGGAGCATGTTTCACAAGGCACCCAATATTGCATCTGCTCAGAGAGGCAGCCAGCTGGAAAGTGAATGCAGTAGGCAGGGTGGCGGCTGCTCCCTACGGCCAGGAGTCCAGCCCAGCAGCCACCCAAGTCCAACTCAGGCCTGCTCAATTGAGTCATCCGTGCTCTGGGCCCACCCACAGAGGAAGGGCTTTGGGGTGACCGGGTGAGCTGGCTCTTGTGGGAGGATGTAATAGACTCCTGAGCCTGGACAGCCAGGCAGCCCCTTGCCCACATCCCCACCCCCATATCTCCAGCCCCCTCATTCCCCGACTCTCCACCTGCTCCCCTGCCCCAGCACTTGCCTCTGCTCACTCTCATCTCTTTTCCTGCTCCCAGGCTCAAGTGCTCACATGTCCTTGACTCTCCTCGGCGTCTCCCTCTGTCCAAGCCCCGCCTCTCTACTTGACACATCCTCCCCGATGGCACCAGAGTACACAAGCTTAAGTCCCTGCACCTCACCTTTACTCCCAGGCATGGAAGGGAGATGACATGAAGAGCCAAACGCCTATTGGCAAAAGATCTGGAGTATGCAGAGGGGCAGATCTGAGGCTGTGGAAGCTCTCAGGGTTCCCTGCAGGAGGCTGCATTTAAGCTGGCTCTCGAATGTGGCTCTGAGCTGAGACCTCTCCCTGAAGCTCCAGACCAGGAGCCAGCTGCCAGCTGGACCCCTCCATTTGGTGTCTCAAAGGAAGCGTACTGTTTGGAGGTCTAACTCTGAACCCAGAAAATTCCCCCATCTCAGCCCTGTTTCTTCTTAGGGAAATCACCATCTCATACCCAGTTCTGCACCAAACCCACATTTGAATAAGGGGGCTCCTTCCCTGCACTGCCCTGCCCTGCACTGAGTGCTTTGGATGAGCCAGTGCTGAGGGGGAAAGGGCTCTCAATGCCAAGCCAAACCATGTGAGGCTTGACTCCAACTTTAGCTCTGAGGGCTGTGGGCAGGGAAGAGCCCTAGTCCAGTTTGCTGTAGAAAGACCAGCCTGCCACTGCCTGGTACATGGATGGCAGGGGCAGAGTATGGATGGAGAGACAAGGAGGGCCAGGCTGGGGAGGTATGGGCATGGCAGCCTCTGCAGTCCCAGTTCCTGCATCCCAGTGAGTGGCCTCTGCAGGCCCAGCTTGCTCCTTACAGAGGCCTTCCAGGCCCAGTTCTTGGAAGCCTTTTGTTGGCCCCTGCAGGCCCAGCTCATGCCTCTCATGTCCTCTCCAGGCTGAAGTGCTGCCTCCTGGATTCCTCTCTGGGCCCAGCTCTTCCTCCTGGCTGTGTCTACAGGCCCACCTCCTGCCTCACCTTGAAACAACCTCTGTGGACTCAGTCAGCTCCCGCCCAGCTCCGGTCGGCCTCTGTAGGCCTGAAAGATCCTCAAGTCAAGCTCTCCAGGCCCACCCAGCTCATGCCTCATGGTGTCCCCTCAAGGCTCAGCTCCTGCCCTCCAATGGTGCCTCCAGGCCCAAAACTTCCTCAAGTCTGCTTCTCTCAGCCCTGCTCTGGCCTTCTCTCGGTGGTCCCGGCAGGCCTAAATGGCCCGGAAATCGGCCACTCCAGGCCAGGTCCTGCCTTTCCAGGGGCCTGACTGGGCACAAAACTTTCTGATGTGGGCCACTCCAGGGCCAGCTCCTGCCTCCTGTCTGGCCTCTCCAGGCTGGGCCTCTGCCTCCCTCATGGCGGCCTCCCCAGGCCCAGCTCTTCTTCCTCGCTGGGTCTACAGGCTCAACTCTTGCCTCACAACAACCACGTTTGTCCCACCTCCTGCCCAGCTCCTAGCAGCCTCTGTAGACTTTAGTATTTTTCAAGTCAGGCTTTGAAGTCCTTCCTTCAGCCTACTGGTGGCCCGGACAGATCCAGCTCCTGCCTGACCACATCCTCTTCAGCACGGCTATTCCCTCTATGGGCCTTTTCTGGCCTTGTTACTACCTGTTTTCAGCCATTTTGGCAGGGCTTTCATTTGCCTCGCAGTGGTCTCTTCAGCCCCATCCTCAGTGTCACATCTGCCTCTCAAGATTCAGCTTTTCTTTTCACAGCGGCCTTTCATATTCCAGCTTGTGCCTCACCATGGCCTCTGCAGGCTCATCTTCTGCCTCTTAGTGGACACTCCAGGCTCATCTCCCGCCTCATGGTGGTTTTTTTCTGCCCTGCACTTGCCTCACAGTGGCCTCTTCTGGATCCAGCTCTATAGGTCTTTGATGGTCAACAGCATCAAAAAGCCCAAAGCTTCCCTGGACTCTCATTTGTTCACTTTTTAGCAGTGTGCCTTGGCTAAACACCTGTCTCTACTTTTAACCTGAAGAGTGTATTTTTGACAGATTTGTAGTAATTTGTCTGTGTCTTTTTACAGTGATGTCTCTTATTTAGTGTCTCATGGTTTTTCTTGTCTTCTGGGGGTTCAGAGGGGAATGGGCCTCTGCTTGGGCTGTTTGTCTTTGCCATGGACTTGGTAGCTTCTCATTTCATGTCTTCTTTTATAATATTTTTTACAGTTAATTTTTTTTCCTGAGGGTTTTGCTCTGTCACTCAGGCTGGAGTGTGGTCACGTGATAATGGCACCATTGCAGCCTTGGCCTTTTTGCCTTCACTGATTTTCCGAAGTCAGCATCTTGAGTAGCACAGACTACAGGCATATGCCACCATCCCTCACTCATTTCCGATTTTGCTTGAGAGGTTGGTTCTCACTCTGTTGCTTAGGCTGGTCTTAAACTTTTGGACACAAGCAATCCTCTTGCCTGGGCACCTCAACATGCTGAGATTACAAGCATGAGTCATCATCTGTGGTCTGTCATTGCTTGCCATGAAGTATTAAGAATTTACTTTTTGATTAATATACTATGATTATATACATTTGTGAATATATAGATATTTTAAACCTTTTCTGGGATACCAATTTTTTTTCTTTTCTTTTTTCCTTATCTTTTTTTTGAGGCAAGCTACTGCTTTGTCATTCAGGCTGAAGCACAGTGGTATGATCTCAGCTCACTGCAACATCTGCCTTCTTGGCTTAAGTCATCCTCCCACCTCAGCCTCCTGAGTAGCTGTGGCCCTAGGTACATGCCACCATGCCCATCTAATTTTTATATTTGTGGTAGAGATGGGGTCTTACCATGTTTCCTGGGCCAGTTTCGAACTCCTGGGCTTGAGTGATCCTCCCCCCCTCAACCTCCCACTGTACTGGATTACAAGTGTGAGCCACTACACCTGACCTGCCATTCTCTTTTCATGGATCATTAAGAATTTACCTTTTAATTAGTATACTATACGTATATATGTAGATATGTGTGTATATACTTATATGTGAATATATGTATGTATATATTTACATGGCATACACACACTCCCACATATACATTGTCAAAGAGATATTTCCATACCTAGAAATTGATAAGCTTCTTCCAGCTTTTGAAAGCACCCTTAGCACAGACATGAAAGAAGTACAAGTTATCATTATTAAAGACCATGGACCAAGATGACCATGAGTCAATAGTACTTTCCACCTCAATCACCTTCCAGCAGAGCATCTCAAAGGGCTGAATATATCTGAACATCATACCCTTTCACATAGAGGGGGATGCTTTGTAATTATTACTTCTCTTGAGACCTCAGTGTGGCCCTCATCAATGTGAAATCAGAAACTGTTTCCCAAATCATAGAGATATTGAATAAGAGATTTGGTCAGGAAATAGTTATTGCATTTGGTTTGTCATGACAGGCTCCTGGCCTAGGCAGATGGAATATTGCAGAAGCGTGTGTGTGTGTGTGTGTGTGTGTGTGTGTGTGTGTGTGTGTGAACATTCTTACACACAGATGTGGGGGTAGAAGTAGGGGGTTGAATTTGATAAAACCGGAAGGGGGAGGCTGCTGGGAGGGGCACTTGTTTTGGCAGCAGCTGTGTAACTCTAGATTTGAGAAATAATTGTAAGCCTCAGTTTTGTCTCCTGGAAAATAAAGATTGTAATTCCTGCCTTGATATGTCAATTAGGTGGTCTGCTACATGCAAAATATCTAGTATAGAATAGGTGCTGAATACTGTTTTCTGTAGCTCATTCTTAATCACTGCTTAATTTTTAACAGTTTAAAATAGCAAAGGCTTTTGTAAAAAATATTTGTAATTATTATATAAAATCCAAGTCCTATAGAAAAGTACAAAGAGCCTGGGCACGGTGGCTCATGACTGTAATTTCAGCACTTTGGGAGGCCGAGGTGGGCAGACTACTTGAAGTCAGGAATTTGAGACCAAAGTGAGCAACATAGCAAGATCCCATCTCTATCAAAAATTAAAAACCAGTAATTTTAATGTGCACCTGTAGTCCCAACTCCTTGGGAGGCTGAGGCAGGTGGATCACTAGAACCCAGGAGTTTGAGACTTCAGCCTGGGCAACAGAGTGAGATCCTGTCTGAGAGAGAGAGAAAGTACAGAAAAGCAAGTAATAAATCATGAAATTATGCCTGGGCACGATATCTCACACCTGCAATCCTAGCACTTTGGGTAGCCAAGGTGGGTGGATCACTTGAAGTCTGGAGTTTGAGACCAGCCTGGCCAACATGGCAAAACCCCATCTCTACTAAAAATTCCAAAATTAGCCAGGTGTCTTGGTGTGTGCCTGTAATCTCAACTACTCAAGAGGCTGAGGGGCGAGAATCTCTTGAGCCTGGGAGGCGGAGGTTGCAGTGAGCTGAGATTGAACCATTCCACTTGAGCCTAGGCAACAGAGTGAGACTCTGTCTCAAAAACAAAAACAAAAAACAAGGTGATAATTAATTAAAACCTTTTTTTGTGCAAATAGGTAGTTAGATAAATAAATACATTAAAAATAACTCCGTATTTTGTATGTGTTTTAAATATATATACATTTTATTTTGCTTGATACAATGGAAGCTCAAGAAACAGAAGCTGAAGTAAGGTGGCAACATTTCTGAACTTCAGATAAATGCCTATGTGCAAGTGACATCTTTTCATTCAACATTCATTAAAATTATGAAAAAAGATTAAAGTGTCATCATTATTTCTAATCTGCACTTTCTATTTTCACCCATAGTTGCTTCAAAATCTATTTTGTATATTTGAAATTGGTGCATATTTGAGATTTTCTGTTTAATGTGTGTATACTCGGATGACATCTTTCTTGGGAGAATATTCTTGATTCATTTTCCGTGTTTTTAGTTCTTTCTTTAAGTTCTGACTCTATTGTCATCTGGTTCTGGCTGGGGCTATGGGAAGGTCTGAGGCTGGCTGGAGGTTCTTCTACATATGTGTTATAGTTTCCTGTCAAAAGGCCAGTGGAGTATTTTTCTTTATTGTTAAAGTTCAATAGCTGAGCCAGATGGCTCTAGGCCAGTCATCCTGTATTAGTTTTTCCGGGTATATGGTGTGCCCTTTGACTACTGATTATGTACTTCCCTATCTCTGCATTCCTTCCTTTCCTTCTTTCTTTTTCATTCCCTCTCTCCTTTCCCTCCCTCCCTTCCTTCCCTTCTTCCTTCCTCCCTCCCACTCTACCTCCCTCCCTCCATTCTTACGTTTCTTCCTTTCTTTCAAGACAGGGTATTGGTGTATCACCTAGGTTATAGAACAAAGTGGTGTCATCATAGCTTACCACACCCTCAAACTTCTCGGCTCAAAAATTCTTCCCACCTCAGCCTCCCACATAGCTGGAACTACCAGCATATGCCACCATGCCCAGCTAATATTTTTTATTTTTATTTTTAGTAAAGATGAGGTTTCATTATGTTGGCCAGGCTGGTCTCTGACTCCTGACTTCATTATCCACCTGCTTTGGTCTCCCAGCTGCTGAGATTGCAGGCGTTAGCCACCATGCCCAGCTGGTATGTTACATAGCAATAGGTAGCAAATACACAAAGTCATCTTCCAATGTAAATATGATGTCACTTCTCCAGTTGACAGTATTTAATGGTTTAGAATTGAGTGTAAAATAGAGACAAAGCCCAATCCTGAATCCATCTGACAAGGGACCAATAACCCTTGAGTATATAAGGAGCTCAGGGTAAACAAAATCAATAGAAAAAAAGCTCTAATAATCTGATTTAAATGAGCAATAGACATTTCTCAAAAGAAGACATACAAATGCCAAACGAATATATGAAAAGGTGTTCAACATCACTGATCATCAGAGAAATGCAAATTAAAACTACAATGAGCTATTATCTACCCCAGTTTAAATGGCTTATATCCAAAAGTCAGGCAGTAACAGATGCTAATGAGGATGTGGAGAAAATGGAACACTGGTACACTATTGGTGGAAATGTAAATTAGTGCAACCACTATGGAGAACCATTTGGAGAGTCTTCAAAAAACTAAAAAGAGTGCTACTTTATGACACAGTAATTCTACTGCTGGGTATGTACCCCAAAGAAAGAAAATCAGTATATCAAAGAAATATCTACATTTCTATATTTATTGCAACACTATTCACAGTAGCCAAGATTTGGAAGCGATCTAAGTGTCCATTAGCAGGTGAATGGATAAAGAAAATGTGGTGCATATACACAATAGAATATTATTCAGCAATGAAAAAGAATAGAATCCTGTTATTTGCAACAACATGGGTAGAACTGGAGGTCATTCTGTTAAGTAAAATAAGCCAGACACAGAAGGACAAATTTTGCATGCTCCCAGTCATTTGTGGGTGCTAAAAATTAAAACAATTAACTCATGGAAGTAGAGAGTAGAATGATGATTACCAGAGGCTGAAGAGGGTAGTGGGCTGGAGGGACTGCACAGGAATAATTAATGGGTACAAAAATACAGTTAGAATGAATAAGATGTAGTACTTGGTAGTACAACAGAGTGTCAATGGTAAACAATAATTTATTGTATATTTTAAAATAGATAAAAGAGGCCAGGAATGGTGGTTTATGCCTGTAATCCCAGAACTTTGGGAGGCCAAGGCAGGAGGATCACCTGAGGTCAAGAGTTCAAGACAACCCTGACATGGCAAAACACTGTCTCTACTAAAAATAAAAAAATTAGCTGGGCTCAGTGGTGTGTGACTGTAGTCATAGCTACTCAGGATGCTGAGGCTGGAGAATCACTTGAACCTGGGGTGGGGTGGGGTGGATGTTGCAGTGAGCCGAGATTACACCATTGGACTCCAGCCCAGGAGACAGAGCTGCACTCCATCTTAAAAAGAAAGAGAGACAGAAAGAGAAAGAGAGAAAGAAAAAAGGAAAAGAGCATAACTGAATTGTTTATAAAACAAAGAAAGCATAAATGCTTAAGGTGAGGGGTATTCCATTTACCCTGATGTGATTATTACACATTGTATGACTCTATCAGAACATCTCATGTACCCCATAAATATATACACCTACTATGTACCCACAAAAATTAAAAGTAAAGCATTTTTAAACCCCCAATCTTGGCCACATGTAGTGTGTAAACCTGTAATTCCAGTGCTTTTTGAGGTCAGGATGGGAGGATCACTTGAGTATGGGAGTTTCAGACCCACCTAGGCAACACAGCAAGACTCCTGTCTCTACTAACAATGAAAAAAATTAGCCAGGCCTGGTGTGGTTAATGCCTATAGTCCCAGCTACTTGAGAGGCTGAGATGACAGAACCCCTTGGTCCCAGAAGAGGTTGAGGCTGCGGTGAGCTATGATTGCCCCACCGCACTCCAGCCTGGGTGACAGAGTGAGACCATGTCTCTTTAAAAAACAAACCAATCCTAGCATGACCTGACCCCTGCCTGCCACCTCTATTCATTTCCTCTTGCTCATTATACATCGGGCATCTGGGCTTCTTTTCTGCTCCTGTACATGCCAAACGGTTTCCCTCTTCAGGACCACTGCACATGCTCTTCCCTGCCCGAAATGGGCTTCCCACACCTCCTGCCACAGCTGGATTTATCTCATGTTTCAGACCTCAGCTCACACATCACCTCTGCAGAGAAATTTTCCCTCATCCTGTGAAGGGGAAATCATCCTCCTCTGCATTGCCTCGTCCTGCCTCGTTCTCTCAAAGCAGATATCACACTCAGAAATCAGCTTTTTATTTATTGAATTCCTTGACTTCATGTTCTCCTCCCAAACTCACACCGAATCAGAACAGAAGCTCCCTATGGCAGGAGTCTTATCTTGTTCATTCTCAGAACCTAATCTAGTAATTGCACATTGTAGGCACACAATAAATGTTATTAGAATGAACAAGTATTAAGGGGCTGGTCAAGGTGGTTCATGCCTATGATCTCAGCACTTTGGGAGGCCAAGGTGGGTACAGGAGTTCAAGACCAGCCTCACCAACATGGTGAAACATGTCTCTGCTAAAAATACAAAAATTAGCTGGGTGTGGTGGTGCAAACCTCTAACCCCAGCTACTCAGGAGGCTAAGGCAGGAGAACTGCTTGAACTTGGGAGGTGGAGGTTTCAGTGAGCCAGAGGTTGCAGTGAGCGAAGATTGTGCCACTCCCCTCCAGCCTGGGCAACAGGGTGAGGCTCCACCTCAAAAAAAAGGTAAAATGTATGAATAAGCATCAAGGAAGGGACATTTTGTGATTTGCCAACTTTTCATGGAAATCCTACTTAACATTGACATTTTCTATTTGATGGTATTTCTATAAGAGGAAATTGAAAGTTAATTTAAAAAAAATGAGGCTGGGCATGGTGATTCATGCCCATAATGCCAGCACTTTGGGAGGCCAAAAGGGGGAATCACGTGAGGCCAGGAGTTTAAGACCAGCCTGGGCAACATACCGAGAACCCTGTCTCTGCAAAAATAACTTTTATTTAACTAGATATGCCAAGCATAGTGGCTCATGCCTATAATCTGAGCACTTTGGGAGGCTGAGGTGGGTGGATCACCTGAGGTCAGGAGTTTGAGATCAGCCTGGCCAACATTGCAAAATTCCATCTCTACTAAAAATACAAAAAAATAGCCAGATATGGTGGTGAATGCCTGTAATACCAGCTACTCAGAAAGCTGAGGCAGGAGAACCACTTGAATCTGGGAGGCAGAGTTTGTAGTGAGCCAAGATCAGGCCATTGCACTCCAGTCTGGACAAGAGTAACTCTATCTTGAAAAAAATAATTAACCACATATGGTGGCACGTGTCTGTAGTCCTAGCTCCTCAGGAGGCTGAAGTGGGAGGGGCACTTGTGCCCAGGACATAGAGGATGCAGTTAGTCACGATTTCACCACTGCACTCCAGCCTGAGTGACAGAGCTACACCTTATCTCTAAAAACAAAACAAAACAAACAAACAACAACAAAAAGTCCAGGCACGGTGGCTCACACCTGTAATCCCAGCACTTTGGGAAGATGAGGTGGGTGGATCACCTGAGGTCAGGAGTTCAAGACTAGCCTGGCCAACATGGTGAAACCCTGTCTTCCTAAAAAATACAAAACTTAGCCCAGCATGGTGGCAGTTGCCTGTAATTTCAGCTACTTGGGAAGCTGAGGCAAGAGAATTGCTTGAACCCAGAGGCAGAAGTTGCAGGAGATGGAGGGGCAAGAGTGGGAGCAGGACATCTGGTGAGGAGCTGCCATATCAACACCTTTTGATCACTCCAGGCCATGTTTTGAGCGGGGCCCCTGCAAGAATGTGCCCCAGCCTCAGATGCATTAATTCTGACACTCAGTGCTGGTGGAGGCCCTGTGAGGTCACACTGTGGAGGCTTCTTGGGAAAGTGTTGGCTCTTCAAAACCAACATCTTGGCTTATTCCTTTGATGCTGGAGACAATGACCTGTTTCTCCTGATATGTGTGCTCAAGATAGTTACAAATTTAGTAAAGATGGGGTTTCACCATGTTGGCCAGGCAGGTATCAAACTCCTGACTTCAGATGATCTCCCCCTAGGCCTTTCAAAGTGCTGGGATTACAGGTGTGAGACACTGCGCCCCGCCCTTCTTCCATTCTTGCTCAATTTTTCCTTTTCTTCTCTCTTTCTGCCTCCTTTTTTCTTCTTGATATCCTGGAAACCATAGGGAGTATATATGAATCATAATTCCAAGGGCAATTAAAAAAAATTTTTTTAGAGACAGGGTCTGGCTCTGTCACTTAGGCTGGAATGCAGTGGTGAGATCTTGGCTCACTGCAACCTCCACCTCCTAGGCTCAAGTGATCCTCACACCTGAGCCCACAAAGTAGCTGGGACTACAGGTGTGTGTGCAGCACTGCACCTGGCTAATCTGAAAAAAAAAAAAAAATCAATTTTGGAGCAATAGAGTTTTGCTATGCTGCCCAGCCTCGTCTTGAACTCTCTGGCCACAAGCGATCCTCCTGCCTTGGCTTCCCAAAGTGTTAGGATTACAAGAGTGAGTCTATACCTGGCCACTTTTTTAATGGGGAAGAGTCCAAGAAACATTATCTCTGATGAAAACATCAGCTAAACTCTTGAAGTCTGGCTTTTCTTCACTCTCCATTATTTCCCTTTCCTTGTGTCTTAACATCAAAGTTCATTGAATGCCTCTAGATACAACTTTCCAATTCTCCTTTTTTTTTTTTTTTTTCTTAAGACAGAGGGTTGCTCTATCCCCCATGCTGGAGTGCAGTGGAGCGATCTCAGCTCACTGCAACCTCTGCCTCCTGGGTTGAAGCAATTCTCATGCCTCAGACTCCCCCGAGTTCCTGGGATTACAGGCACCAGCCACCATGCCTGGTTAATTTTTGTATTTTTAGTAGAGATGGGGTTTCACCATGTTGGCCAGGCTGGTCTTGAACTTCTAACCTCAAGTGCATACCTGTAATCCCAGCTACTTGGGAGACTGACACAGGAGGATAGCTCATACCCAGGAGGTGGAGGTTGCAGTGAGCTGAGATGGCACCGTTGTACTCCAGCCTAAGTGACAAAGTGAGGCTCTGTCTCAAAATCAATTAATTAATTAATGCTTTTTTTTCTGTCACCCCAGACTTCTGGAAAAGGCATTTGGAGTTGTGCCCAAGGATCTCAGCCTTTGCCCTCAACTGCAAACAGAGTGGAGTGGCTCTTAGCTCAGGAGTTTGTGCTGCTCAAGAGCTTGCACAAAGTTGAGAAACACTGCTTGCTGAAAAAGGTGTAAAAGGCAAAGGACAAACTGGTTGTCCCCTAAAGTGGAGACATTTCTATCCTATGTTGGGCTAAGATCTTGGAGAATTCAGGCAGGGAACAGGATGTGCCGGTTTTCCAATGAGAGACCCCCCTGTGGTAAGAGAGGCTCTTCTCTCCTACCTGGTGAGTTACTTTCACTCTTTGGTACCCAACTTTCTCATGTTTAAAATTAGGGAGCCAGGCACCGTTGCTCACGCCTGTAATCCCAGCACTTTGGGAGGCCAATGTGAGCAGATCATGAGGTCAAGAGATCAAGACCTTCCTGGCCAATATGGTGAAACCCTGTGTCTACTAAAAGTAAAAAAATTAGCCAGGAACGGTGGCAGGTGCCTGTAATCTCAACTACTTGGGAGGCTGAGGCAGGAAAATCTCTTGAACCTGGGAGGTGGAGGTTGCAGTGAGCTGAGATTGCACCACTGCTCTCCAGCCTGAGCAACAGAGTGAGACTCTATCTTAATTAATTAATTAATTAATTAAATTTAATAGGGAAATAAAACCACATGTCCCCTAGAATCCTTTCCTCTTAGTCTTTCCATCAGTTAATTAAAGTGATTTGTTTTCTTATAAGCATACATCCAAAAAGATACTCAAGGTAGGTTTTCCATGATTTCTAGAATCTTGTAATTGCCCTAAATGATGTCAGAGTATTTGGAGTGGAAGTTCTTCCTTGCTTTCTTTATTTTTTTTTTTAAGTGGTGAAATCTCTCCCTGTCACCCAGGCTGGGGTGCAGTGGTACAATCCAGGATCACTGCAACCTCAAACTCCTGGCCTCAAGTCATCCTCCAATTCCAACCTCTGGAATAGCTGGGACAACAGGCACACACCACCATGCTCAGCTAATTTTTAAACTTATTTTGTAGAGAAAGGGTCTCACCATGTTGCCCAGGCTGGTCTCAAACTCCTGGCCTCA
Organism: Sapajus apella; assembly: GCF_009761245.1. Classification (NCBI taxonomy): domain Eukaryota; kingdom Metazoa; phylum Chordata; class Mammalia; order Primates; family Cebidae; genus Sapajus; species Sapajus apella. Next base: position 6,560,263 of record NW_022437046.1, read on the forward strand.
AGTGATCCTTCTGCCTCAGCCTCTCAAAGTGCTGGTATTACAGGTGTGAGACATGGTGCCGGGACCTTCATTGCTTTTTAATAAACTTAATGACCTTGTTTTGAATATTTTTAGAACTACAGTGCTTTTGTCTTTTGAGGGTAGAGTTGAAGCTGATTTCCATAAATAGTCATTTTAAGTCAAGTTTTTTGAATAAAGTGAGCGGCCTGAGATGATAACACAATTTTGGCTAAAACAGTTTCCGAGAGAGCACACTGTGAACACTAAAATGTGTGTGCCAGTCACTGGGCCACAGTTTACTCTTCTTGCCAAACTCAGAATTGCAAATAAAAATTATTTATTTATTATTTTTTGTTTTAGATGGACTCTCACTCTGTCCTACAGGCTGGAATGCAGTGGCATGATCTCAGCTTACTGCAACCTCCAACTCTGGGTTCAAGAAATTCTCCTGCCTCAGCCTCCCAAATAGCTGGGATTACAGGCATGTACCACCATGCCTGGCTGATTTTTGTACTTTTTTTTTTTTGAGATGGACTCTTTCTCTGTTGCCCAGGCTGGAGTGCAGTGGCCGGATCTCAGCTCAACACAACCTCCACCTCCCCAGCTCAAGCCATTCTGCCTGCCTCACCCTCCCAAGTAGCTACTCAGGAGACTGAGGCAGGAGAATCACTTGAACCCAGGAGGTGAAGGCCGCAGTGAGCTGAGATGGCACCATTGTACTCCAGCCGGCACATCAAGAGCAAAACTGTGTCTCAAAAAGAAAAAAAAAAAAAAGAACTTAGAAGTATTTATTGCTCCTTGCTTTGTCTGAGACTCAGAGGTTAAGTAACTTGCCCAAGATAACACAGGTAGTAGCAAATTGAGACTTGATACCTGGCTTCCAGCGTACTTATTTAGAGTCACCTCTGCACCCCCATTTTAAAAATTAAATCTTGTCTAGGTGATGCATTTGCTGCTTCAGGTTTGAAAGATAACAAGGCGTGTATGGTGAAAAGTCGTCACATCCCTTCCCCTAAACAGACAGTTCTGTCAGTAGGCTGCTGTGAAACTTTTCAGAGCCATTTGACACATAGATAAACATCTAAATGACCGTATTATTCCTCCTTTTCTTTTTTTTAACAGGGGAGTGTCCCGTATGTGTTCTGATAAACAGCCTGCTTTGGCTTGGCATTTGTGCCATTACTCCTGTACTTTAAATGCTAGCATTTATATGCGGTGGAATGTTAGTAACTGCTAGGACATAAAAGAGAATTCGTTTTGACTAGCCAGGATGAATTTAAGAAATAAAATTCCTAATATTGTCATTGTTTCTTGGTATGGAAATTTTAGAAGCAGGTTGAACTGAAAAGAGTCCAAGAGAAATAGAGAAATATCACAAAGAAGTGAATCTGGACTGTAGTAGAGATAAATGTTAATACTTACAGATAATACTATGTGCTAGGCAGTGGTCTAAATGCTTTACATATATTATTAAAGTCTCACAACCGTCCCATGAGGCAGGTAGCTTTTATCACCATTTTGCAGATGAGTAAACTGAGCCACACAAACTGACTGACACTTGATCCAGGTAGTACAGTGGCAGAGGCCTGATTCTAACCCAGGCAGTCTGGCTCAAGAGTCCAAGCTCTTTACCACTACTCTTTCTGTCTTTCTGTCTTCCCTTCTTTCTTTTTTCTTCCTTTCCCTCCCTCTCTCTGTCCTTCCTTCTCCTTTCCTTTCCTTTCCTTCCCTCCCCTCCTCTCCTTTCCTTTTTCCTGCTTTCCCTTCCATCACTTCTCTCCCTTCCTTTCTTTTTCTCTTTTCTTTCCTTTCTTTATTTTTTTCAGACACTGTCTCACTCTCTCCCTAGGCTGAGTGCAGTGGTGCAATCATGGCTTACTGCAGCATCAACCTCTCCACAGCAAGTAATCCCCCCACCTCAGCTTCCCAAGTAGCTGGGTCTACAGGTGCACACCCCACCATGCCTAGCTCATTTTTTCTATTTTTTGTAGTGGCAGGGTCTCACTTTGTTGCCTGGGCTGGTCTCAAGCGATCCTCCCACCTTGGCCTTCCAAAGTGCTGGGATTACAGTTGTGAGCCACCACAACCAGCCTTTTGCCACTACTTCAAATTTCATTTAGATCTAACATGGTTAGAGTGATAACCATATCAACAAGATTCTTAAAATTGCAAAAAAAAAAAAAAAAAATCCTGCCATTTTTGGTATCTGTATGACAGAAGTATGTAGAGTTTTATTATAGCTTTTACCTTTTTAGAGCACTCTTTGGAAAGGCAGGGAAATTACTGTGAAGGTATTGGTATTTGAGAAGTAAGTTCCTGGAGTGTTTGCTTTCTAAATCAAAAGATGTGAGGACTTGGTTTGTCACACCCAGTTAGCTAACAGATAGGCAGTGGGGGTGAGCTATCCAGAAGACTTAGCTGGTTAGCCTACAGAGGAAGGAGATAGGGAATCTAGGTACCTGGAGGGAGGGAGAGGGAGAAGAGTTTGTTTGAATCTGTCCTAGGTTGGGGTAGCTCTTTCTGAGGGAGGCCTTGTCCCGTGGACCTGCTGTACACAGAGACGGGAGAATTGGACTTGAGGTGTGGTGCTAGCTAAAGGACCACACGGATCTGGAAATTTAAGAGGAGTTCATTTTCTCAATCATTAGGAAGAACTTGAAAGGGTAGCAAACTGTGGTCATTTGAGAAGAAGAGCAAGTGGTCATATTTGAATGTAACATACTCAACTGGGTTGGGAAAGAACCGGAATCCAGAACTTGGCCATAAAAAGAGCAAAACCAGGTGTTCTTGTAAAGCATGTACTCTTGTAAACACTGGTAAGACATAGCACTGAGCCCTGGGCCTTTCTTCTATAAAGTGCTTATACAGGCTGAGGATCCCTAATCTGAAAATCCAAACTCTGAAATTCCCTGGTGAGCATTTCATTTGAGTGTCATATTGGCACTCACAGTTTTGGGATTTTGGAACATTTTGGATTTTGCACTTTCAGATTTGGGATGGTCAACCAGTATATAATGCACATATTCCCAAATCTGAAAAAATTCCAAATCCAAAGATTTCTGCTCCAAAGCGTTCAGATAAGGAATACTCAACCTGTAATGGATTGTGCTAGACATGTATTAGAGTACCAGTTTTCAAAATTTGTATCTCAGAATCCTTGTTCTGTGTCAGTGAAACAGGGATTTCATATACCTTTGATTCACATTTTAATGTTTTAAACTTTAAAATGTTATAAATGTGTATATATACTCAAGTGCATATCATGCTAAATTTTAATATATGAGGACAACTGATTTGTACCACCAGGATACCTCAAGAGAGTTATACTGAGTGAAGCCTGGGCATGGTGTCTCACACCTGTAATCCCAGCACTTTCTGAGGCCAAGGTGGATGAATCACCTGAAGTCAGGAGTTCAAGGCCAACCTGACAAACATGATAAAACCATGTCTCTACAAAAAATACAAAAACTAGCCAGGCATGGTGGTGCACACCTGTAATTCCAGCTACTGGAGAGGCTGAGGTGGGAGAATCACTTGAACTCAGGAGGTAGAGATTGCAGTGAACCAAGGCTGCATTACTGCACACGAGCATGGTTGACAGAGCAAGATTCCATTTCAAAAGCTAAATAAATAAATAAATGAGAGAGTTAAAGGTTACATACTGTATGATTGCATTTATGTAACATTATTGAAATAACAAGACTGCAGACATGGGGAACATATTTAGTGGTTGCTAGGAGTTCAGAATCAGAGGTGAGGGGTGGTGTGGTTGTAAAGTGGTAGCATGAGGGAGCTGTGTAGGGATGGAACAGTTCTCTGTCTCAAGTGTGATTATACAAAGCTGCAAATGTGATAAAATTTCATACAACCACACACACATGTACTGCATACAAATCCTAGTGTTCTCAAGTCCCATTTTACACACAAAACTGTTGAAACCTGAATAAACTTGGGATTGTACCAAGGTCAGTTTCCCGATGGTGACAGCATACTAGAGTCACATAAGTTACAACATTGGAGGACTTTGGGCAAGCATACTTGAGACCTCCCTGTGTTCTTTTTGTAAATTTCTGTGGTTTATAATTATAGTATTTTTAACATAAAAAGTTGGCCAGGCATGGTGGCTCACACGTGTAATCCCAGCACTTTGGGAGACTGAGGCAGGTGGATTACCTGAGGTCAGTAGTTTAAGGCCAGCCTCGCCAACATGGTGAAACCCTGTCTTTACTAAAAATGCAAAAATTAGCCAGGCATGGTGGGGTGTGCACCTGTAGTCTCAGCCACCTGGGAGGCTGAGGCATGAAAATTGCTTTGAACCTGGAATGCAAAGGTTGCAGTGAGCTGAGATTGCGGCACTACACTCCAGCCTAGGCAACAGAGCAAAATTCTGTCTCAAAATAAAAAGCAAAGCCAAAACAAACAAAAAAAGCAATGCATTTAGAGTATTTCAGGAAAAATAAGAAAAAGGAAGAAAATGTAAATTGTCTATAACCCAGGACAACAATCCTTGGAATAGAGTTTCTCACTTTGTGTATAGACTTGAAACTTAAAATGCTATTTTATGTATTAGGCTGGGTGCGGTGGCTTATGCCTGTAATCCCAGCAGTTTGGGAGGCCAAGGTAAGTGGATCACAAGGTCAAGAGTTTGAGACTATCCTGGCCAACATGGTGAAATCTCTTCTGTATTAAAAATACAAAAGTTAGCTGGGTGTGGTGGCACATACCTGTAGTCCCAGCTACTGCTGGGAGGCTGAGGCAGTAAAATCGCTTGAACCTGAGAGGTGGAGTTTGCAGTAAGCTGAGATCATGCCACTGCACTCCAGCCTGGAAAACAGAGCAAGACTGTCTCAGGGGGAAAATAAAAAGCCATTTTATTTTTTTAATTAAAACTGTTTTTTTTTTCTTTTTCTCTTCAGAAAGTATAAAAATCCTATTGATTAGTAAGACTGTAGTTTGATGTAGATATTTTAAAACTTTAGGTTGTGCTTGTTTACCCCTGTAACATTATATGAACACATTCAGTACTATCAGAACTAACTGCATTATGCAATGATGTGACTGCCTTATGCATATATCAGCATTAGTACATATTGTAAAGTTTTATTTTTTACCAAAAAGTTTACAACTACCGAGTATTCACATTCCTTAACATTATTACAGAATTAATTTAGAAATGTTCTACTTTTAAAACTTCTCAACAGGTGTAATTAAATCCTTAGCATTAATGTACTATTTTAAAAACACACAGAAAACATTCTTTATCATTTGCAAAACAATTTTTATCATCTGCTTGTCTTTGTGAATCAGATTTTTCTTGATACCATGCAATCAAAACAAAACAAATTTGACATAAGACTGCCTAATCATCCCTAATTTAAAGATTGTGTTCATCAGAAGAGTTTTATTGTTCTCATTATACATGTTCTACATTAGAGATTTTTTTGTTTTTGTTTTGTTTTGTTTTTGAGTCGGAGTCTCACTCTGTGGCCAAGGGTGGAATGCAGTGGCCCAATCTCAGCTCACTGCAACTTCCTCCCAGCTTCAAGTGATTCTCCTGCCTCAGCCTCCTGAGTAGGTGGGACAACAGGTATATGCCACCATGCCCAGCTAACTCTGTGTGTGTGTGTGTGTGTGTGTGTGTGTGTGTGTGTGTGTGTGTGTGTGTGTATTTTTAGTAGAGACATGGTTTACCATGTTGTTCAGGCTGGTCTCAAACTCCTGACCTCAAATGATCTGCCCACCTCAGCCTCCCAAAGTGCTGTGATGACAGGCATGAGCCACCGTACTCTGCCACATTTGAGCTTTAAAATACACTGACAGAATAAAATACTGCTTTAATCTGTTTCTTATGTTATAGCTCCACGTGAAATTCATTTAGAAAAATGTTCTTGTACTAAAATATTTAAAGCTATTGGATTACCCATATCCGGAGTGTCTATTCCAGTGAGGACAAATCTCTGATGGAAGATTTCCAAAAAAATAAAAATACAAAAATACAAAAAACAAACAAAAAAAACCATAAAAAAGCTATTGGATTATGATTTATAAGTTTTATTTTGTAGTTAGCATCTCTAGGGGAATTCCAGGGACACTATTGCTGTCCTGTGATTATTGATCCTTTTAAAAATCATTGTATTTGAGAAGTACAGTAGTAGAAAATCTATGACAAAATAGGGAATTAAAGTAGACAGTATGCTCAACTCCACTGTGTTTAAAGATTTTTATGAATTTCTGTACATTGTGCTAGTGGTTAAGGTCTGAGACTCTAGAGTTAACCTGAGTTGAAGTCTTGGCTCTGTCATTTGATCTCTTGTCTGTTTCTTCCTCCATAAAATGAAGGTACTAGTAGTGTTAACTCATAGGGTTATTGTGAATATGAAGTGCACTAGTACAGGTAAACAGTCCTGGTCCCTGGCATAAAGGTGCTCATAAAACATTGTTATTATTATTTTAGAATATGGTTGAGATCTTACTTTACGTTTAATATGTCTTTTCATCACTTAACATATCACAGCTGGGCACGGTGGCCATAATCCCAGCACTTTGGGTGGTTGAGGTGGGTGGATCATCTGAGGTCAGGAGTTTGAGACCACCCTGGCCAACATAGTGAAACCCTGTCTCTACTAAAATACAAAAATTAATCCCAGCTCCTTGGGAGGCTGAGGCAGGAGAATTGCTTGAACCAGGGATGTGGAGGTTGCAGTGAGCAAAGATTGTGCCGTTGTACTCCAGCATGGGTGACAGAGTGAGACTCTGTCTCAAGAAAAAAACAAACAAACAAAAAATCACAACTATTTTCCCATGTTGTGAAAAATTCCACCAGTAATGTAAGAGAATATTGGGTGCCCTGTGCCCTTGCAAATATTGGGCATTCTTACTTTTTATATATTTGCCAATATGATATATGAAAACTGTCATGACATTGTTTTGATTCGCATTTTTCCCAAGCATCAGTGAGGTTTAATGGTTTCCACATTTTAAAAAAGTTTTTTTTTTAATTTATAATCACCTTGTTTGATAATGACGTTTTCACGTTTTTATTAACTGTGTTTCTTCTCCTGTTTAGATAAACCTTAGAATTTTTCACATTGATTTAGACAAATGCTAGTCCAAAGTCTTTTTAAGTCTATGAAAATTTTAAAGATTTTTCTTGGTCGTTTTATCTGTAGATTCAAGTTTAGAAGGGCATTTCCCATTCTGATATCATGTAAGTATGTGTAATTTGTTAGTTTTATAAAACATTACTTCCTTAGCCCCCTAGATTGTAGTTTACTAGGTGTTACATTAGTCTTCAGGATATTACCTGTTCATATCTTTGCCCATTTTCCCCCCTTCTGGGTTATCTTTTCTTCTTACTGCCTTATAGGAATTATTTAGATATCACAATGGTTAATCGTTTGTTATATGTGTTACACATATTTTCTCCTCATTTGTTACTTGTCTTTTTAATTTTATTTATTGTGTCTTTATATAAAAGTTTTTAACTTATGTGGTCAGATCTTTCATTTTAAAAATTCTTTATTATTCAACTTCAAAATCTTTCCCTTCTTTATAGCTTTTTAAAATTGTTATTTAGCAAAATATCTACCATCCCAAGATTATCTTTAAAATTTTTTCATATATTTTATATGAAAAATTTTTTTTCACACTGAGCTCATTTACTTTGTATGGAATTTACTTTTGTGTCTTCCTGCATCCATAAGGCCTCTTTCTGGATTCTCAGCTCTGTTCCAGTGACAGGTCTGTCTGTGTTTATTCCATTACCTGCCCTCCCCTGTGGCTCTTTACAGAGGTTGATATCTGATAGGGCAAATATGCTCGTTTTCAAATTTTTCTTAGCGATTCCCATGAATTTACTGTTTTTGGTGAATTTTAGAATTATTTTGATGAGTTTTAAGACAAATCCCATTGAGATTATGATTAGAATTGTGCTAAATTTATAGATAAATATGGGAAGAAGTCAGTTCTCGCTAACAGGTCTTTCCATCAAGGAGCACACTGTATCTGTTTATTCTGGTGTTGCCTCTCTGATAACGGTTTAACCTAGATGGTCATTGTAGCACTGTTTTGTTCTAAACGCATGTATTACAAAGATAGTATTAGAGTAAATTAGTTGAGGGAAAAGCCTCATATTATCTCTCCCTGTTTTCATTTCTCTTTTCACCTTTAATTTTGGGTCTGAAGAGACTTTATCATGCTATATGTCACGTGTATACTCAGGCTCTTGTAACAATTGGCATTATAGTATGGTCTCTTTTTCTTATTGTCATTTATGTAATGATTAAGGACTATTTAATCAAGTTGATAACTGTACTTAACTCTTGTGTTAGATAAGAAGGATGTTTCTAGTTTCTGAGAGTACACATTAAGATAGTGCCTTTACTCTTGTTTTATTTGAAAAATGTTTTGGGGGGGTATTTTTTTGAAAAACCTCTTTGAGGTCATATGTAATTGTTATGGAAATTTCATACAATATTGCAGCATATAAAGAAGAAAGTGCCTTTTGAGAAGGCGAGAGTTTTGTTCTCCAAACTTTCAGTCATTGACGTGCCTCCTTGTTACTTTTGCCATATATTTGTATCACCTGTACTGTTAATTCATAACAGTCTTCTTAAAATTTACTAAAGAAATCCAAAAATCCTTAGTGATAAGAGCTGTGAACTCATACATTGACATATATTACATAAATACATAACATTGATGTTTTATGTAAATTGCTGTATATTAAGAAATATATAACATTCATGCATGTTAAATAATGATTTATTCAAAAGTATGTATACTTTATGACACACTGGCACAGTGAGTGGAAGTATAGGTTCTGAAATCAAGCTTTCATGGTTTTAAATCCTGATTCTGCTATGTTCTCCTTCAGTGATGCTAGATAATAAACTTAAGTCTCTGCTTCCATTTTATTTGTTAAATGAATTTAGTATGCCACCTCCCTTGTAAGGTTATTATAAAATTAAATAGCAGGTGTGCAATCAGTCAGCACAGCCCTAGTACATAGGTGTTCCACAAATACTAGGTATTATTCAATATAATAATTTGTAAATACCATGTGTCTCCTTCAAAGCTAGTTCTCACACAGGCATCTCATTTTTAAAGTTTTTACATAGTATTCATTGTAAGAATATACTATGATTTATAAAACAGCATTTTATAATTACTTTTTTGTCATTTTTTTTTAAAAGCAACAAATAACAGGATTGGTTTCTAATATGTATCACCAGATTTCCCTCCCAAAGGACTGTATTAATTTGCTCTTCTGTCAGTTTAGACTTCATGATTTAAATATTTGGTGGGGGGCAATAGTGGGTTTAAAAATAATACTTGTTTTTGTTTTAGTTAATACTATTATTCACTAGCCGTTAAGGAACACATTAATTACTATTTGTTCTTGTTGAATCGGTGCAATTTTCTGAGAGGTAGGTAAGCATGACTGTGTGTGTGTGTGTGTGTGTGTGTGTGTGTGTGTGTTTGTGTGTGTGATGCAATTTATGTGTGGAAAACAGAAGGACTGTTCCCTGGGCTCTTTCATTTCCCCTAAACACTGCCTCCATCTCCATCTATCTCCCTCTCTCCTGAAAAGACAGCACTCATTAAGCATCAGCCATCTGACCCTTCTTGCAGTCTCATTTTTTGGTGGGCTCCCATGTTTGTGCCTGTTCTATGTTTTTCTTCTCCTGTTAAGCCCTCTGTTGGTTCATTTCTGCAGTGAACCTTTAGAGAGTAAAGCAAAAGCTTTCCTTCCAGCCATACAATAGAATTAGAAAGGAGAAAAGTTTAGACAGAATTTCTCATTTAGGCGTCAAAACTTCATACTCCATTTCTGATAAAGAGCATAAAGGAAAAAAAAAGAAAAACTTATTTTTGACCCAAAGCTCTGTTGACATTCTATTAAACACCAACTTATATAATTTTTGTAATGTAAATAGCAGATATTTTTATAATTCTTATGCTAATAAATCATTTCCCTGATGTTTTTGGCAAAACCCAATATTCACAATAAAGTCCAGAACCATTAATTGTTTTAAATAATTTTTTCTTATGTGTGATTACAAGTACAGCTTTACAGGAAGTTAGTATACTCTCACACAAGCTAATTTTTTGGAGGAAAAGGCCAACTGTAGAAATGCCCAGAAACACAAGAGTGATAAGCTTCCACAGAATGCCAAGAAAGTTATGCCCAGGATACAAATAATCAGGTGGAAAACTGATGGCCTGGAATACTAATAGTTGAAATAATGAAAAGGTCAGTGACATTTACAATATTTCAGTAAAAAATGATAATCTTTAGAAACCATCAACCTTCTCCAAGAGGTAACCACTCCCCTCAGATATCACCAGAGTATTCCACTGCTTGAAAAAAGATTGGAAGTTACCAGTCTCATGGTTTTTGCATGGCTGGTAGTGTTTTTAGGTATTCCAAATGTAGAGTGTCTTTTTTTTTTTTTTTTTTTTTTTTTTTAAAAAAGGGGGTTTTTTTTTTTTTTTTTTTTTTTTTTTTGATGTAAAGCAGGCATATCCTCTTTTTTGACTTTCCTGGACAATATTAAAAGAAAGAAACTTGTCTTAGGCCACACATAAAATACATTAACTCTAACAATAGCTGATGATCTAAAAAAAATCACAAAAAGGCCAGGCATGGTGGCTCATGCCTGTAATCCCAGCACTTTGGGAGGCTGAGGCTAGGAGATCACCTGAGGTCAGGAGTTCCAGACCAGGCTGGCCAACATAGTGAAACCTCGTCTCTACCAAAAATATAAAAACTAGTCAGGTGTGGTGGCAGGAACCTGGAATCCCAGCTACTCAGGAGGCTGAGACAGAAGAATCACTTGAATGAGGGAGGCAGAGTTTGCAGTGAGCCAAAATCCTACCATTGCCCTCCAGCCTGGGAGAGAAGAAGGAGACTTTGTCTCAAAAAATAATAATAATAATCACAAAAATAATCTTTTTTTTTTTTTTTTGAGTGTCCTGAATAGTCAGTCAGGCTAGAGTGCAGTGGTGCAATCTTGGTTCACTGCAACCTCCACCACCTGGGTTCAAGCCAGTCTCTTGCCTCAGCCTTCTGAGTAGCTGGGATTGCCAGCGACTGCCACCATGCCTGGCTATTTTGCATATTTTTAGTAGAGACAGGGTTTCACCATGTTGGTCAGGCTGGTCTGAAACTTCTGACCTCAACTGATCTGCCAGCCTCAGACTTCCAATTACAGGCATTAGCCACCACACCTGGCCTGTCATTTCTTTATATTTGGATAACATAAGGACTTGAAGACCCTTTCTCCCTTGGGTCAATCAATGATCTGCACCACACACATTTTACAAAACAAAGGACAATACAGTCCTCATTCACTTCCTGGTCATGTCACTCCTAGTGACTCCCATATTGCAAACCTCCCAGCAGGTGCAGCCCTTTCCTCTCCATCTGATGGGCTTCTCAGCTCCTATCACACTGACTGGACACAGACTCCCTAGAGGCAGCCCACAAGAGCAGAAGACATGGATGACTCAGAAGTTCCTAAAAGTCATCAAACCAGATGACACAAAACTCAAATGATATTTCACTTTGTTTTGGTTTATTCCGTTTGAGACAAGAGTGCAGTAGGCGTCCAACTAATCTTTTTTGGAATCTTTTATAGAGAGGGGGTTCGTCTCTGATGTCCAGGGTAATCTTAAATTCCTGGACTCAGGTGATCTGCCCACCTTAACCCCCTAAAGCACTGAAATTACAGGCCTGCACTGTGTAATTCACCATGTGACACAGCCCAATAACAAAGAAGAAACCCCACGGGTCCAGAGCCTACTCCTATGGGTGGATTGATGGTTGGAAAACCCAAGGAGGAGCCAAAAGAGCAGCCACGGCACCCACATGTCCTGGTGCTCTCAGGGCACCCTGAGGTGGCCAGGACAGAGGTGGGGGTGGCTTAGGACTGGGGAGGGAAGGGGATGGGGATGGGGTGGGATCTGAGTTGCAGAGGGGGATGGGAGGGTATGGGAGGGAGGGGAAGGGGGGATGTTGGACACCTAGAGGAGGGGTCTGGGAAAGGATCCGGTTCAAACTAAGTCTTCAAGGGTGAGTGGGAGGTTTAGCTACAATTCATGAAGAAAGTCTATCAGGGAAGCCACAGGACACACGGGGCTAGAAAGCAGGAGGCTCAGGAGCAATTAGAGGGAGGCAAGGGCTCTGGTTTCCACCACACCTTTTCCTATCTGGTAGTTGCCTAAGCAACCCTGGGGCTTTATACTCCCTCTCCACCAATCCCTGGCCCTGGAATGTGGTACCTAACAGCAGATATTCCACAGAGAATCTGTGTCCTCCAATGCCCGTACCCCATCTCAGCCCCCCACGCGCCTCCAAAGGCTCTCTGGAACCTTAGTAGACCTGATTTCTGGTCTTCTCCACCAGCTCCCTGTCCCTGCTTCTGGGTGGCTCCTTTCTTCCTGAGCTTACAGGGTTTCTTATGGTCAGTCTTGGCTGCAAAACATAAGAAACAAATGATGGCAGGACAGCAGGAAGAAATTCACACGCAAGCAGAGTGGGAGCTCCACAGCCCCCTCTCAGCCATTCATATTCTAAGCAACAAAACATCAGAAGGATGCAGAAGGTCCCAGTAGTAAACCATCTCCATTACATCCATGGGGCCATCCATCCATCATCCTGTATCTCAGGAACAAATGTTGGAGCTACACTGATTTTAGGCATGCATGGCACATTTACAAAAATTAACCCAACTTATTTTATTCATCAAGCAAATCTCAATATTTCAGACAAATCCAATCACACAGCAGGTTTCTGATCACAGAATTGTGCTAGAAGTCAATGAGTAAAAGCTAACCAAAAATTATTATATACTTGGAAATTCAAAGTGCCCTTATAAGATATCAACAGAAGAAAGAATCCAAAGTCAAGCAAGGCTGCCTTTACACTCAGCGAGAAGATCATAACATGGCAATCAAATGTCTCCCTCTGGCCCAGGAATTCCACTGTGTGGCACAAAGTTGTGTGGTCTCAAATCACCCCTAACACACCTATACATGTTAACATCTGAAACAGGGTGATGGTGTCACTTATCTATATTATCTTACTGCCTGTGAAGGTGGACTTTTAATTCTGAGCCCTAATGAGGGGGATAAAACCAAGTTGACTCTCATGGTTGAGCTCCAAGTGATGTCCAAATAATCTGTGCATTTCAAGAGACAAAGTTCATCAGCCTCTCTCCTGGGGGATTTGGCCACGATACCCAGAGGGATTGGCAGCATCATGAGTGATGGCTAGGGAGTGCCAAGCTGGTGAGCAGGACCCAGGGATCTGGTGACCAGGTCAGACCCCCACTCTCCATTATCTTTCCTGGACCCATCCTCAGCTAAACCTTCCAAAAGCCTGCTTCTGCCTAATCACACAGAGTGCTCAAACATACTCAGGCCTCTTGCAGCTGAAAACTGTTTCTTTAAATCTCCCTACAATTTACTGTGACATAAAGTTATTGTAAACTGCAAATATTCTATTCATGCTACAAATGGAAAACCAATGCCTTTACCATAAATAGAAAAATAACCCTGAGACACAAGGAAAACAAAAACGAAACAGGGATAACACAACTAATGGCATTCAATTCTATTCATATGCTGTCACCTGCATAAAGAGCCCCAGATTTGGGTTGTCTTGGTTGTAAAAGGAGAGACCAAGTAAGTGGGTGTTGAAGTCAGATTAGCCCAAAAGTGAATGGCAGAGAGTACCCTCATGTCCATGAAGGGTTGCTGGGGTCACCTTGATTATAGCCCAAGCAGAGACAGGGCAAGGAAGGACATGTGAGCAGAATTTGGGGCCTCAAACAGGGGAGGTGATTCATGCAGCCCAGGAAAGGCTCCCCATAGCCAGGGTTGATCTCCCTTGCTGGCAGGTCCCTCATGGAGGCACAGCAAGGCACCTTAGATTCGAGACCAGCTGTGTGACCCAGGGCTGCTTTCCTTCCACTCAGTGTGAGTGTCAATGGCTGTGTCAAAGACTGTCTGAGGATAGGAGGAAGCAACCTGTTGAGCACCTGTGTATCAAATGTCATCACCTACCAAGAACATCATCTTTCCTTCCAGAGCTGGCACCTTGGAAGGTCCTTGGCCACTAAAGGCAGTGATGATGATAACAGCGGCAAATCATTTATGGCTGTTGAGGGAGGGCCAGGGGATAGGGCTCCTAGGTCCTTGATAAGAATGAGAGTCTGGGGACTCCTGGGGACAGCTGAGTGAGTCCTGTAGGACTCCTGGGTCCCCAGGGGCCAGGTCTGTCTTCAGTGGCACTGGGCCTAGGCAGGGATGCTGGGGCAGCCACTGGAACATCAGCAGGACAAACAGCCACATAGGCAGTGGATCCATCGCAGGTGGCAAGTGTAGGATCATCTGTCCACCAAGTAGAGTCACAAAGCTTGGCTGACCCCATCCCCACAGATGATGCCCTGTCCCTTGCCTTACACTTTGACAGGGCAGTGGCTGGCACCTGGGGCCTCACAGAGCATCACTCTAAGATCTCTGTGTCCTGGTCATTGAATGGGCACTTAAGTCACCCAGGGCCACTGGAACAAGGAGGAAGAATCAGGCCCCACAATGTTTTGGGACCGTGTTTAGCACAGGAAAATGCACAGAATGCATGCACGACACAGGGAAACTATTGGTGTGGGGGCCAATATTTTATGACCTCCAGACCTAATCTGAGCACTCTCACCTGTGCAATCTGAAAGAAACAGGAGACTTGCAGGAAAGACAGTGCCTGGATTTAACTTAAAGGAACCAAAATGTTGAATGTTCATACTCCTGATATACTTCCAAATCAACTCTCTCAATTCTCCCATTTTCACCACTATCATACAAGGTAACTGAAGCAGTCAGAGATTTACTAACTCAATGTCACTCAGCTGATTCTGAGTTCTCTACTGATCACATCTGAACAAACTGCTTTTTCTGATGTTTACTCTGTTTGATCATGCTGCTGCTGATTTTGTGCAGCTCTGGGACAAACTCTACCTGGTTGAGGATAAAGCAAAACTGAGGGTGAACCTGTCCTGCTGTCATTTCCCATCAATTCCCCCACTCTCCTCCTCTGCCCCCCCACAGTCTCCCACACAGTCTGACACCATATGGTGGCCCCAAGTGATTCTCCTCTGGGCCCCTTGAAGATGGAGGCAATTATGGGATTTGCTTTGACTCAGGAAATGTGAGTGGAAGTGAAGTGTGTCACCTCGAGGCAAATGAGTTGGAAGCCATTGAGACTGGCCACCCTTTCCCTCATCTCTTAGAGCCACTGATAGGTCCCATATAGAGGCTGCTCTTTTATTTTGGTGGCAGATGAGGGGATGTGGAGCACAGGGCCCAGGAGCACCGTGGAGGATGTGCAGCATGAGCAGACAAAGAGCCTTCAGTGTTGTAAATTTCCATTTTGGGGGGCTGTTTATTACCTACAATGATACCTGGTTCATCCTAGCAGGCATATACCATCTATTCCATGCTCTGTGAAGCCAACTAGCCTACCGTCAGAACATAAACTGGTTGTAAGACACATGTAAGTTTTAGTTCCAGCTCTGCCTCTTATTAACTGCAACCTCAGGCATTTAACTTTCAGTCTCTGAGCCTCGGTTTCAACTCTGTAAAATGGGTTCGTTATACTATTTCAGGTTGTGGAGGGAATGAAATGAAATAAAAATGCATGTAGAACATTGAGCCCAGGTCCTAGCACACACATTGAGTACTTGATATTAGCCATGGAACTTCATAATGCATATTGATTGTCAATATTCAGACAGTGCAGCAAAGTATTACCAAAAAAATGTAAACTTATTTGTATATGTATTCTTTCAATCTTTATTTAAACAGATATGATAAAACTATGAATATTCTTTCATATCCAGCGTTTTTCTCTTAATAGGATATTGCTAAAAATTGTTCATCTTGGGCCCATCATGATGGCTCATGCCTGTACTCCCAGAACTTTGGGTGGCCAAGGTGGGTGGATCACAAAATCAGAAGTTTGAGACCAATCTGGCCAATATGGTGAAACCCCTCTCTCTACTAAAAATACAAAAATTAGCCAAGTGTGGTGGCATGCACCTGTAGTCCCAGCTACTTGGGAGGCTGAAGCAAAAGAAACACTTGAACCTGGGAGGTGAGGGCTGCAGTGGGCCAAGATCGTGTACATATAAATATACACACACATATAATCTAAAAAACAAGTGATCATTTATGAAATCATTTTAAATGACAAGATAATGTTTATTGAATAATTTAATTATTACTATTGGACTTTTTGTAGATTGCACAGAGCATTTAAAACAAATGAAGGAGAATAAAAAAAAGTATTACACGTTGTAAAATAAATGTGATTTTATTATTTTCAAAAATATAGAACTATATATATAATATAAAATGTATTTCTAATTATGAATCATGTTAAAATAGTTTAGAAGCTGCTGATTTTGATTTCTGTTTAAATTTTCTATATATGTGTGTGTGTATATATATATATATATATATGTATGTGTGTGTGTGTGTTTATATATATTTTTTATAATAAATATTTTTTTTTTTTTTTTTTTAAAGACAGAGTCTCCCTCTGTCACCCAGGCTGGAGTACTGTGGTGCTATCTCTGCTCACTTCAACCTCTGACTCCCAGGTCCAAGCGATTCTCCTGCCTCGGCCTCCCAAGTAGCTGAGACTACAGCCATGTGACACCTTGCCCAGCTACTTTTGTGTTTTTAGTAGAGAGGAGTTTTCTCCACGTTGGTCAGGCTGGTCTTGAACTCCTGACCTCAGGTGATCCACTTGACTCAGCCTCCCAAAGTGCTGGGGTTACAGGCATGAGCCACAACACTTGTCTAAATTTTTCAGGATAATATATAGCCTTTTGAAGTACTGCTGGGCACTTGCCTGGTTTTCTTTATGTTAACATGACAACAATTATTCTTTTTGAGTTTCTGACCGAGATAGTGGTTTTTATCCAAATAAGTCAAGTACTCTACCCCATCCCTAAGCTACTTGCATGAAAGGAAAAAGGCGGAAAAAGCCAGTACCATGATTGCCCATGCTTCCCCCAGCATGGCCCCCTGTGAGACGTGGGGCAGCAGAGACCCAGACACTGTTCAAGGGTGCCGGGCCCAGTCTGTCTGCACTCACTCACCTTCCTCAGGTACTCACATGGGGGACGGCACAGACTTTAAGTGCTGCTGCAGCTACTTGGTGAGCTGGCCTTGGTCATGGGACAGGAACTGTGGGGTCAGGACAATAGACGGCTTCACCTCCTGCAGAATAGGAACAGAAGCTCATGATGAGTGACAATCTATTAGATAAATAAATGTTTAAAAAAGTTTCTTGAATGAGTGGAAAAACAAGGTGATGCTTGAGTCTGTAGTGGTCAAGTTCAAATTCCTATACTTTGAATTTCTACTTCATGCCATGCAAAATTAATTTACTGCTCTTCACCTCAGTTTCCTTTTGTGTGAAATGGAAACAATTTCATTCCTCATTCAGTTTCTGTCAAGGATTCTAAAACACCCAACTCATTTAAATATATCATCATTTCTGTCATAACTAGTGGGATCAATTTCACTATTATCAGATATACAGTTCTATGCCTGAAACCTACAAAAGAGAAAATCTTATGTCTACAAAGTGTCAGTGATTTGTCATTGTCATATTATTAATCATAGCTATTTAATCACACAAGGCCTTGTACATGGCAGCTACTCCATACACACTTGTTCAATCAATGCATGTGAGCCCCACAGCCACACTGTTAGGTCCTATTTGGCCTCCATCACTTATTAGCTGAGTGATGTGGGCAAGATAATTCATGTCTTTATGTCTCCGTGTCCTTCTCTATAAAAGACATATAACAAGCATCCCCAGCTCCTTAGGTTGTTGCCAGGGGTGAGTGATTTGGCAAACAGTAGGGGTTTGGTTTTGTTTTTTTTCCCCCATTTATTTATTTTATTGCATTTTAGGTTTTGGGGTACATGTGAAGAACATATAAGATTGTTGCATAGGTACACACGTGGCAGTGTGATTTGCTGCCTTTCTCCCCATCACCTACATCTGGCATCTCTCCCCTTGCTATCTCCCCCCAGCTCCCCACCCCCCACCCTCCCTCCCCTATTTCCCCCCAACTGACCCCAGTGTGTAATGCTCCCCTCCCTGTGTCCATGTGTTCTCATTGTTCAACACCCGCCTATGAGTGAGAACATGTGGTGTTTGATCTTCTGTTCTTCTGTCAGTTTGCTGAGAATAATGGTTTCCAGGTTCATCCATGTCCCTACAAAGGACCCAAACTCATCGTTTTTGATGGCTGCATAATATTCCATGGTGTATATATGCCACATTTTCCCTGTACAGTCTATCATCGATGGGCATTTGGGCTGGTTCCAGGTCTTTGCTATTGTAAACAGTGCCGCAATGAACATTCATGTGCACGTGTCCTTATAGTAGAACGATTTATAATCCTTTGGATATATACCCAGTAATGGGATTGCTGGGTCAAATGGAATTTCTATTTCTAGGTCCTTGAGGAATCACCACACTGTCTTCCACAATGGTTGAACTAATTGACACTCCCACCAACAGTGTAAAAGTGTTCCTATTTCTCCACATCCTCTCCATCATCTGTTGTCTCTAGATTTTTTAATGATCGCCATTCTGACTGGCGTGAGATGGTATCTCAATGTAGTTTTGATTTGCATTTCTCTGATGATCAGTGATGATGACCTTTTTTTCATATGTTTGTTGGCCTTATATATGTCTTCTTTTGTAAAGTATCTGTTCATATCCTTTGCCCACTTTTGAATGGGCTTGTTTGTTTTTTTCTTGTAAATCTGTTTTAGTTCTTTGTAAATTCTGTATATCAGCTTTTGTCAGATAGGTAAACTGCAAAAATTTTTTCCCATTCTTGTTAAATATTAGCTGTGATGAATTCCTTCCAAATCATCCTTTTCAGAGCCACAGATGAGGTCATAGTGCCACCTGGTGACTCTAGAGTGTAAGTACACATGATCACCAGTATGCTCTCCACCATAGGTACAAGACTGGGTAGTTGCCTCCTGGAGGTTTCTGCTGCATCTGCCTTCTCAGGGCTCATGTAAAGACCTTTGTATTTTCCTCCTCGCATTCCCGCAGAAGGGGTTTAGGTTGCCCAACACAGCTGGGTGATCCACACAGGGCAGTGACTGCCCATGCCAGCCCTGTGAAGTAGCTGGTGGACCATTGTTCTTTCCTTCTCAAGCTCTGGGCAGATGCCAGGGCGGGGGTAACACATGCCCTCAAGTTTCTTGCTTTGAAGGATCACATTTTCTTTTGGCAAAGAAGGCAAAGGTCACAGAAAGCCAGAGACCCATGACCTCTCTGTGCCATGGGTTCAAATATAAACACCTGAACACTCTATGCTAAAAGGCCAAAACTCAGAGGCTTGCCAAGGCTTCTCTCCTCACAGCCTCTGCTGAGGGAGGATGAATACTACGTCCTCCCAGAGCTTTGGAAGCTTGTAGCAAGCAGCCTCACCAGCACAAAATCTCTTGGAAACCTCAAACAGTGTCTAAAACATTCGTGCACATTTTACATCCTATTTCCCATATGTCAGCATGTTTTAGGAAAAAAAACTCAATTTCCTAAATATACAAGAGAAATGGATATTGTAGGATAATATGACTTTTAAAAACATGTTATTTAGGCCGGGCATGATGGCTCATGCCTGTAATCCCAGCACTTTAGGAGGCTGAGGTGGGCGGATCACCTGAGGTCAGGAGTTAGAGACCATCCTGACCAACAAGGAGAAACCTTGTATCTACTAAAAATACAAAATTGGCCGGGCGTGGTGGTCCATCCCTGTAATTCCGGCTACTCAAGAGGCTGAGGCAGGAGAATCACTTAAACCTGGGAGGTGGAGTTTGCAGTGAGCTGAGATCATGCCATTGCACTCCAGCCTGGGCAACAAGAGCAAAACTCCATTTCAAAAAACAAACAAAAAGACTGAGTCTCAGAATGGTGAAGCGCTTTGTCTAATGTGACTCAGCTAGTAAGTGTTGAGACCTTGCATCCAATCAAAGCCCATCTCATTCTAAAGGCCATGCTGTGTGTTCTCCGGCCCAGGGAGAATAATTTTAACACAATCAATGAAATTTCTACACAACAATCTTCTTGTCTCAAGTCCAAGAGTGCCTCCTATGCCTTCTAGAACACTGGCATTCTGGTCACTAAAGATGCCATTCTAATGTATAATCATGTGGCCAATGGAGATATGTCCAATTTCATTATGTGTGTACACCCATAACCCTGTACACTTCCTTTGTCTGATGAAATTCAAGTACCCTTTTTGAATACTAAGCAAGACTGAGCTTTAAAGGGGTTGAGGTTTCACTGGGTGTGGTGGCTCGTGCCTGTAATCCCTACACTTTGGGAGGCTGAGGTAGGTGAATCAGGAGGTCAAGAGATTGAGACCATCCTGGCCAAATTGGTGAAACCGCATCTTTACTAAAAATACAAAAATTAGCTGGGCATGGTGGTACATGCCTGTGGCCCTAACTACTCGGGAAGCTAAGAAAGGAGAATTGCTTGAACCAGGGATGCAGAGGTTGCAGTGAGCTGAGGTCATGCCACTGCACTCCAGCCTGGCAACAGAGAAAGACTCTGTACACACACACACACACATACACACATACACAAACACATACACACACACACACACACACACACACACACATATATATATATATATATATATATAAAGAGTTAAGGTTTTATATTCATGGAACTTTCTGTATTGCTTTTGAAGTCTCTGGTTAAATGAATATTCTTCTAATAGTGACCTGTGATTTTGTTTTGATCAAGTGTTTTCAAACTTGACATCTTTGACAGGTTTCTCCAGCATCAAAATCCTAAATCAAGTCTTTTTGGCTTAAAATTAACCTTGGAATTTTTCAGCTGGGTCCCTCAGGGAGTCTAAAGAATGTATTTCTCATCTTGTAAAGATGTGAAATGATTCAATTTAGTTGGTAGATTGTATGGGTGGTCACTGTCAAATGTGGTGATGCTGTGTGGGAGGGCATTGTCAAATGTGGTGACATTAGATCTCATCTCAGTTATATTTATGAGTATGTTATTGATATGCATGTTCCAAAAATTATATACATTTATGAAAATTGAATATGTTACGATTTGTAATTTTGATTGTTATGCTACATATCTGCCAAAGTTATATTTGTATAAACATGTTATTGATGTCTAGGCATGGTCACTCATGCCTGTAATCCCAGCATGTTGGGAGATGGAGACAGGTGGATCTACTGAGATCAGGAGTTCAAGACCAGCCTGACCAAAATGATGAAACCCCACCTCTACTCACAATACAAAAATTAGCCAGGTGTGGTATCAGGCACCTGTAATCCCAGATACTCAAGAAGTTGAAACAGGAGAATCACTTGATCCCAAGAGGCGGAGGTTGCAGTGGCCTGAGATCACAACCATTGCACTCCAGCCTGGGCAAAAAGAGTGAAAATCCATCATAAAAACAAAAAAAGTACAAAAATTATCTTGGCATGGTGGCATATGCCTGTAGTCCCAGCTACTCAGGAGACTGAGAGAGGAGAATTTCTTGAACCCAGGATGTGGAGGTTGCAGTGAGCTGAGATTGTGCCATTGCACTGTAGCCTGGCAACAGAACAAGACTCCATCTCAAAAAAGAACAACAAAAAATGTTAATAATGTATTTGGAGGATGATATGAAATTTATAAAAGTCTGGTGGTCCTGATGTGATGCTGTCAGTCAGGATACTGGTTACTCTCTTAAAATGCTGCACATAAGACTACTAACTAAATTTCCTTGTGGATTGGAAACATTTAGCAGATTTTCATCATAACTATGAATTCCATCATCCACATTTACTGTTTTAAATTCTTCTCTAAAAATATCTGTAATCAGCAACAGTCCAAATTTTCTTTTTTTTTTTTTTTAAGATGGAATCTCGCTCTGTCACCTATGCTGTATGCAGTGGCACCATCGCTGCTTACTGTAACCTCTGCCTTCTAGGTTCGAGTGATTTTCCTGCCTCAGCCTCCCAAGTAGCTGGGGCTATAGGCACCCACCACCACACCCAGCTAATTGGTGGCAGTTGAGACAGGGTTTCACCATGTTGGCCAAGCTGGTCTCAAATTCCTGCCGTCATGATCCACCACCCACCTCAGCCTCCCAAAGCTCTGGGATTACAGCCATGAGCCACCATGCCTGGCCTCCAAATTTGCTTTTCATGGAAAAAACTCTCCCATGTCCTCTTGAACACAGGTTTCTGATAACTCACAACAATGAACTACCCAGACTTCAGCACTATGTGATATAGTCATGTCAGAAACTCACATGTACACCCCTTCAATACGTTAAAAATAAATTTTAAAAAAATCAAAGGCCCAGGCACAGTGGCTCATGCCTGTAATTCCAGCGCTTTGGGAGGCCAAGGCGGGCAGGTTACTTGTGGTCAGGAGTTTGAGACAAGTCTGGCTGACACGATGAAACCCCGTCTCTACTAAAAATACAAAACTTAGCCGGGCATGGTGATGCATGCCTGTAATCCTAGCTGCTGGGGAGGCCAAAGCATGACAAATGCTTGAACCTGGGAGCCAGAGGTTGCAGTGAGCCAAAATTGTGCCATTGTCCTTCAGCCTGGGTGACAGATTGAGACACTATCTCAAAAATAAAAATAAAAATCAATAAACTAAAAAACAATTTCTAGAACTCTAATAAGGAAACTGAAGTGTTCAAAACTGCTAAGTGAGATGAAGCAAAACAAAGAAAATCCATAAAATTAAGATAATGTCTTTATAACATGTAGTTAAAACAGTGTTGATTTATACCTTTTTTTTTTTTTTTTTTTTTGAGATGGAGTCTCATTCTGTTGCCCAGGCTGTAGGGCAGTGGTGCAATCTTGGCTCACTGCAACCTCCATCTCCTAAGAAAGAGAGGCAGAATGGAGGGCTGGGGTTGGGGGAAGTGACCTGGGTTAGGAAGGATTAGAAATCAGAAGCTTAGGAAGAATCCAGAAAGAAACTGTTCTTAAGAAGGTGCGAGCTGCAGTTGGGCATAGGGGCAGATCACCTGAGGTCAGGAGTTGGAGAACAGCCTGGCCAACATGAAGAATCCCTGTCTCTACTAAAATACAAAAATTAGTCTGGCGTGGTGGTGTGCACCGCTAATCCCAGCTACTCAGGAGGCCGAAGCAAGAGAATTGCTTGAACCTGAGAGGCAGAAGTTGCAGTGAGCTGAGATCATACCACTGCACTCTAGCCTGAGCAACAAGAGGGAAACTTGGTCTCAAAAAAAAAAAAAATTAGTTAATTAATGAGGAAATGTCTTGGAAACCGTTGTTCTTACCGTTTTGGGGGTTTTGTTCTTTGTTATTGTTGCTCTATCTAGGCGCATTTTTTTTTTCTTTTATGACAGAGTCTTGCTCTGTCACCCAGGCTGGAGTGCAGCCGTGTGATCTTGGCTCACTGCAACCTCGACCTCCTGGGTCCAAGTGATTCTCCTGCCTCAGCCTCCCAAGTAGCTGGGATTACAGGGGCAGGCCATCACACCCAGCCATTTTTTTTTTTTTTTTTTTATATGGAGTCTCACTCTGTTGCCCAGGCTGGAGTGCAGTGGCACCGTGTCAGCTCGCTGCAACTTTCATCTCCTGGGTTCAAGCAAGTCTGTCTCAGCCTCCTGAGTAGCTGAGATTACAGGCGTCCACCATCATGCCCAGCTAATTTTAGATTTTTAGTAGAGATAGGGTTTCACCATGTTGATCGGGCCGGTCTTGAACTTCTGACTTCAGGTGATCTGCCTGCCTCGGTCTCCTAAAGTGCTGGGATTATAGGCATGAGCCACAGAAAATGTTTTTTAAATTACAGCTGGTACACACCTCTAGTTCCAGCTACTTCAGAGTCCTAGGCAGGAGGATCACTCGAGCCCAGGAGATGGAGGCTGCAGTGAGCCATGTTCTCACCACTGCACTCCACCCTGAGTGACAGAGTGAGACCCTGCATCAAAACAAACAAAAACCTCAATGGGTCTCCATTGCATATGCAGTCACCCAAGTAGCCATGATCTAGAGAAATGTCTTTCACAAATGCAGATGTACAAAAAGGACATCTCTTCATTTATTGAGAGAGTTTCAATGTTTTTTACATACCAATGCTTACATACAAAGTGAACGTTGTGAGGCTGGGTGTGGTGGCTCATTCCTGTAATCCCAGCACTGTGGGAGGCCAAGGCAGGCAGATCATTTAAGTTTAGTAGTTTGAGACCAGCCTGGCCAATGTGGAGAAATCCCATCTCTACTAAATATACAAAAATTAGCCAGGCATGGTGGCAGGTGCCTGTAATCCCAGCTACTTGGGAGGCTGAGGCAGGAGAATCACTTGAGCCCAGGAGGGGAAGGTTGCAGTGAGCCTAGATCGTGCCACTACACTCCAACCTGGGTGACAGAGAGACTCCCTCTCAAAAAACTAAGTTAACATTTTGATAATGCACTTTTGTGGAGTTACGTATCTGATGTCCAAGGCAGTGGAGGGAATGTCTGCCCCAGCTCTAGGAGACTGGTCTGCCTTCTGGATTTGTTCTCTCTGGGTCCCTGGCTGATGCATGGTGCCTGCCAACTTGAGGGCAGATCTTCCCTCCCTAGTCCACTCAAACTCATACAGTCATCTCCTTGGGAAACACCCTCCCAGGCACACCCAAAATCATCTTTTACCTGGTTTCCACCTGTTCTTTCATTCAGTCAACATGACACCTACAATTTTGGCTTTTTTTTTTTTTTTTAGATGGAGTCTCGCTTTCTTACCCAGGCTTGAGTGCAGTGTCTGGAACTCAGCTCACTGCAGCCTTGACCACCCATGCTCTCATCCTGCCTCAGCCTCTGGAGTAGCTGGGACTACAGGGAGGCACCACCACATCCAGCTAATTTTTGTAGAGACAGGGTTTTGCCATGTTGGCCAGGCTGGTCTTGAACTTTTGGACTCAAGCAAACTGCCTGCCTTGGCTTCCCAAAGTTCTAGGATTTCAGGATTTCAGGCATAAGCCACCTTGCCTGATTGACACCTAAAATTAAGTCCCCAAGCCCATCCGTTGTCAACAAGACACCTTTCTCTATCTCCTCAACCCATGCATAATTTACAAATAAATAACAAGGTAATGGTTCACCTGTCATGATTCAACTAACATGATGCAACTATCTGGCATACAGCCAAAAACACACTCATCCTTTCCCCAGAATTTATCGCTCAGGATTTCAACATGACAGATTTAAATTTTGGGGGATTGTAATTTTTGATATTTTAGATGTGAGGGATTTTGATCTTTTGGGATTTAACCTATTTTACAACTGAGCAGACTGAACAGCAGAGAGGGGATGTGAGCTGCCCAAGGTCTCACAGGTGGTGAGGGTTTGTAGCTGGAACTTGAACCAGGGTCTTCCTTGGAAAGGGATTCTACATTGAGCCTCCTCCTGAGAAGCCTGCTTTCCAGGATTTGCAGGAAATTCATGGTCAGTAAACTGTGTCTCAGGAAACTATTCCTCTAATGCATCAATCAGGATAAACAAGATTATGAGGCAATAGCAAGCAACCTCCATTCTCTCTTCTTTCTGTTTGTTGTTTTTTAGAGATGAAGTCTCTCTCTATCACCCAGGCTGGATTGCAGTTGTATGACATTGGCTCACTGCAACCTCCACCTCCCGGTTCAAGCAATTTTCCTGCCTCAGTTTCCTGAGTAGCTGGGATTACAGGCATACCTCACCACACCCAAGTAAATTTTGTATTTTTAGTAGAGACAGAGTTTCACCATGTTAGCCAGGCTGGTCTTGAACTCCTGGCCTCAAATGATCCTCTAGCCTTGGCCTCCCAAAATCTGATAACCTGCTTTTTGTCATCTAAACTGACTCTCTCTTTCTCAGACTGAGAGCTGTTCAGGCTTCATATTAATTTCTTGAGCCGGGCAGACTCCATCTTACCTTCTTCATTTTAGTTATTTTCCCACCATTAAGTATGTAACTGTAGTATGTAGCTGGACAGTCTGACACTGGGCACCTCCAGGAATGCATTTGTTGATAAGAGACTGAGTTAAGTGGTACCAGCAGAGCCTGGGAATGCAGGTGCTGTCGAGCCCCCAGAGTCCGCATTACCTATAAGTCGTATGTCTTTCATGACAGCTTTACCCCTTGCACCTGGCACTGTTTTATTTCTCATGTACTAGTTTATCTTTTAACTTTTTGCTTACTCCACTTCTGTGAAAAATTTGCTTCAGCTAGGTTCTCCCTCCCTTTTAAAACTAGGGTATAAAAGACCACCTAACTTTTTCCTAGACACCAAGAGAAATTTGGGCATTAGCCACCTCTCAGTCACCAGCTAAAACGAAGAACTCAAAATTCAGTCTCCGAGTGTGGTGCATTCCTTCACTCGCTGGAGTATAACAAAGATTCTGGGATTACAGGCAGGAGCCACTGTTATTATCAAGAACTTACAACAACCAAGGTTGATTTCTGTCCCACACCACACACCCACAGCAGTCTAACGGATTCATCTGCATTGGAAACATCAAGAGTCCTGTGGCAAAAAGAAGAGATGCCCAGCCACTTGCTGACTCTGAAAGTTTCTGATAAAAAGTGACACAGGTGGCCAGGCACAGTGGCTCATGCCTGTAATCCCAGCACTTTGGGAGGCTGAGGCCTGCGGATCACCTGAGATCAGGAGTTTAAGATGAGCCTGGCCAACATGGTGAAACCCCATCTCTACTAAAAATACAAATATTAGCCATGTGTGGTGGTGTGCACCTGTAATCCCAGCTACTTAGGAAGCTGAGGCAGGAGAATTGCTTGAACCTGAGAGGCAGAGGTTGTGGTGAGCTGAGATCATGCCACTGCACTCTAGCCTGGGCAATAGAGTGAGACTTAGTCTCAAAAAAAAAAAAAAAAAAAAAAAAGTGACACAGATTCCTCTCAGTCACATGTCACTGATCTAAGCAAGACACCGGCAAATATTGTAAACACCAAGCCAGACAGCTGACAGTTTTTGTTTCCTTTTGCTTTTCTTCTTTTTCCTACCAAGATTCACTCTCTACCTTTCTTTTCTCTTTCAATACCCAGTTCATGGTTTCACTTTCTTTAAGAAAATGCTGGTCGGGCACAGTGACTCATGCCTGTAATCCCAGCACTTTGGGAAGCAGAGGCAGATGGATCACTTCATGTCAGAAGTTCAAGACAAGCCTGACCAACATGGTGAAACCCAGGTCTAGTTAAAAAAAAAAAAAAAAAAAATTAGCTGGTGCGGCGGTGGGTGCCTTTAATCCCAGCTACTCGGGAGGCTAAGGCAGGAAAATTGCTTGAAACCAGGAGACAGAGGTTACGATCAGCCGAGATCTCATCATTGCACTTCGAACTGGGCAACAGGAGCAAATCTCGGTCTCAGAAAAGAAAAAGGAAAGGAAAAGAAGAAAATGCTTTCTTCCATCTGACACAAGCCGGAAGAAGAAAATGTCATTTATTTTCCTGGTAGAAGATTCATGCCCAGATTGTCCACCAGTGGAGTCCTGCACCAGCTCTCTCTGACATCTAATGTTCTAGGAATCTTCTCTTGCACACTGGCTTTTTCTTGTCTCTTGGACTTTGCCTACGGGGGTCCCTGCCTAACAGGCCTTCTCTCCACATCTCACTGTTATCCTCCTGCTTTATTTATTTACTTGTTTTATTGTTTGAGAAAGTGTCTGACATTGTCACCCAGGCTGGAGTGCAATAGTGCAGCCAATTTGATTCTCAAATTCCTGGGCTCAAGCAATTCTCCCATCTCAGATTTCCAAGTAGGTAGGCATCGCCACACCTGGCTATGTTTTTAATTTCTGTGTGTGTGGTGGGGAGGGGGCAGAGTGGGGTAGAAACAGGGTCTCCCTATGTTGCCCAAGCTGGTCTCAAACTCCTGGGCTCCAGCAATCCTCCCACCTAAAACTCCCAAAGTGCTGGGATTACAGGGATGGACCACCACACACGCCCAGCCTCTCCGTCTGTTTTATTTTATTTTATTTTAAGATGGAATCTTGCTCTGTTGCCCAAGCTGGAGTGCAGTGGTGCAATCTAGCTAACTACAGCTTCCATCTTCCAGGTTCAAGCATTCTATCCCTCAGCCTCCCGAGTAGCTGGGATTACAGGCATGCACCACCACGCCCAGCTAGTTTTTCTAATTTTAGTAGAGATGGGGTTTTGCCATGTTAGTCAAGCTGATCTGAAACTCCTGACCTCAAGGGATGCACCTGCCTCGGCCTCCCAAAGTGCTGGGATCACAGGCCTGAGCCGCCACACCCCACCCCACCCCATCCACTTCAGAAGGTACAGCTGAGACACCTAGTCTGGAGAATTTTCCTTGACCCCACTGCCACCTTTGACCTGTCTGGGGAAGAGGCTAGCCAATTTCTGTCTTCTGCCTCACATGGTCTCAGCCTCTGATTAGATTCCAGCCACAGCCCTGGCAAACAGTCCAGGTAGGCTTTGACCTGATTCATGCTTCCCTCATGTCCTGCCCTGCTCCAAGAGAAACCCTCAATGAATGGGAGACAGGAAACTGGGTCTAAGTGATTCACCCATTCATTGCTCAGGCAGACAATTATGATACAATTTCTTTTTTTTTTTTTTTTTTTTTTTTTTAATACAAGCTGGGGTCTTTATATCGCCTAGGCTGGTCTTGAACTTCTGGCCTCAAGTCATCCTCCAGACTCAGCCTCTCAATGTTCTGGGATTACAGGTCTGAGCCTCCACATCTGGCCTATAATACATTTCTAGATGAGTCCCTGGGAATCCTGAAATTGCCACTGCAAAATTATAATTGAGACCGTGAAAGAGATTTGACCTAACCAACTCCATCAACATTCTTCTAACAACCTCCAAGCTGTTCTTGTTCATTCCTGGGCATAGGCCAAACTAACTTTGGGAAGAACTTAGTTAATAGTTTATAATTTGAAACAAAGATGGTAACAGCCCTTTTCCAGAACAAACCACCTTCTTGCCTGGGGACTAGACTGCCTTTGTAGAACTAAAAAGTTAGCCAAAAGATTAGAAACTGTAGTTTCTAAAGGGGTCATGCAGCTGGAAGCTACAAGATTCTGACCCTTCCCAAATTGCTCCTGGGTATAACATCATTATTGTAAAATGTAAAATCAGTGCTTGAGCTATTTTGCAGACCCTGCACTCGATGGATCAGCTGGCACCACCCAGATGGATAAACTAGCACATACGATTTTGTGGGCCTCACCAAGGAACTGACTCAGCACAAGAGAATACCTTCCAATCCCTATGACTTCATCTCCAACCCAACAATCAGCACTCCCGACTCACTGGCACCCTCCACTCACCAAGCCATCCTTAAAAACTCTGATCCCTGAATCTTCTGCTCTAGGAGACTGACTTTAGTAATAATCAAACTCCACTGTGGCATGGTGGCTCACACCTATAATCCCAGTACTTAAGGAGGCTGAGGAGGGTGGATCACCTGTATCAGGAGTTCAAGACTACTCTGAACAACATGGAGAAATCCTGTCTGTACTAAAAACACAAAATTAGCCAGGGGTGGTGGCACATGTCTGTAATCCAGCTACTCAGGAGACTGAGGCAGGAGAATCACTTGAACTCAGGAGACAGAGGTTGCAGTAAGTGGAGATTACGCCATTGTACTCCAGCCTGGGCAACAAGAGTGAAACTCCATCTCAAAAAAAAACAAAAAACAAAAAACAAAAATTAGCTGGGCATGATGGTGCCCACCTGTAATCCCAGCTACCCTGGAGGCTGAGGCAGGAGAATCTCTTGAACCTAGGAGGCAGAGGTTGCATTGAACAGAGATCATGCTGCTGCACTCCAGCGTGGGTGACAAAGCACAACTTAAACTCAAAACAAACAAACAAACAAACTCCAGTCTCCCGCATAACTGGCTCTGCATGAATTACTCCTCCATTGCAAGTCCCATGTCCTGATAAGTCAGTTCTTTCTAGGCAGCAGGCAAAGTGAACCCGTTGGGCAGTTACAATCCCTTTGGGTTAAGCCATGATTGCCCTTAGTGTGGCCATCTCTGTGGCACGCCCCATTCTTGCTTTTCTCTCTCCTCCTTTACCCTCCCAGCCCCTCAGTCAGCTCCCTGGATCCACTTTCCCAAAGAATCCCCCTGCTCAAAAGTCCGGACCCCAGGTTCTGCTTTTAAGTGTGGTAGGGGTTACCCAGGCTCAGGCCATGAGGACCCACTCTGAGTGCGCACACCCCAGTGCCACTGCCCCAGGCACATCCTCATGTCCCTCAGTGCTTTCATGTCTGTCCCTCCAGCCCACCATGAGCTCCCTGAGGCAGGGGCTGGGTCTGATTCCTTGCTGTTCCCCAACCACAGGGCTGGACCTGAGGGCATAGTCAGTCCATGCTGGGGACTAAGTGATGAATGAATGAAGGAGTGAACTGCATGAATAGCTTTGCCTTTTTCACATGAGTCAATTTCTTGGTCTGTTTCTACTCTGAGCTCAGTTTTCTCATTTGCCAAAATGGGCACCCCATTCTCCTCCGTGGTCTTTAGTTTTTAGGCAAATATTTTTGTTGTTTTTTGGTTTTTGGGTTTTTCTTTTTTTGAGATAAGGTCTTGCTCTGCCACCCAGGTTGGAGTGCAGTGGCATGATACCAGCTCACTGTAGCCTCAAACTCCTGGACTCAAGCAATCCTCTCATCTCAGCTTCTTGGCTACTTTTTAAATATTTTGCAGAGATGGGGTCTCACCATGTTGCCCCAGCTGGTCTTGAACTCCTGGCCTCAAACTATTCTCCTGCCTCTGCCTCTCAAATTGCTGGGATTACAGATCCAACAGTGGCTGGAGCCACTGTACCCAGCTACTCAAGGCTAATAATGAACCAATGTACTTGGCCATCCAAGGTTCCACCCTGGGTAGGGGAGCTCTGAGCACTGGCATCAGAGGGAGCACAGCTTCTCAGCTGAACTCTGGGATAGACTCATTTCCTGATGGGCAGAGCATTCCAAGGCTTCTCACTCGCATCTTCTACAATTCCAAGTCTTGGGATGCCTCAAACCCATACTCTACATGGGCAGGCCTTCACTGAGCAGCTAGTGTGAGACAGACAGGCCAGGGCAGGCATGCAAGAGGAAGGATACCCAGACTTTGCCTCAAGGAGATCACATTCAAGCAGGGACACAATTACTCCAGAATGTGGCAGACAAAGGAACCAAATCCTCTGATTCTCTCTCTCTCTCTCCTTCCTTCCTTCCTTCCTTCCTTCCTTCCTTCCTTCCTTCCTTCCTTTCTTCCTTCCTTCCTTCCTTCCTCTTTCTCTTTCTCTCTTTCTTTCTTTCTTTTCTTTTCTTTTCTTTTCTTTTCTTTTCTTTCTTTTTCTTTCCTTCTTTCTTTCTTTCTTCCTTTCTTTCTTTCTTTCAAGTCAGAGTTTCACTCTTGTCCAGGCTGGAGTGCAATGGCCTCAGGTGATCCACCCACCTAGGCCTCCCTAAGTGTTGGGATTATATGTGTGAGCCACTGCATCTTCCCTCCTCCAATTTTCACAGAAAGAGGCACAGAGAAGTTTGGCACCCAACAGAAATGCATTCAAATATCAGCTTCCCTAGTTCTTGGATCAAGCTTCTCTGGTGCTCAGTGATTTCCTATGAAAGGGAATGAGAGGGGTCTGCCATGAAAAAATCATGCTTCTAGTGCCAGGCAAGGTGACACTCACCTGTAATCTCAGCAACTCAGGAGGCTGAGGTGGGATGATCGCTTGAGGGACTACCTGGGAAACATAGGGAGACCCCATCTCAAAAAAAAAAAAAAAAAAAGCCAGGCATGGTGGCTCACATCTGTAATCCTAGCACTTTGGGAGCCCAAGGCAGATGGATCACTGGAGGTCAGGACTTCGAGACCATCCTGGCCAACATGGTGAAACTCCATCCCTACAAAAAATACAAAAATTAGCCAGGTGTGGTGGTGCATGCCTGTAGTCCCAGCTACCTGGGAGGTTGAGGCAGAAGAATTGCTTAAACCCAGGAGGTGGAGGTTGCAGTGAGCTGAGATCACATCACTGCACTCCAGCCTGGGAGTCTCCACAGAGCTAGACTCCATCTCCAAAAAAAAAAAAAAAAAGACATCAACAAAAATTGGTGATGAATGCAGTAGCAGTGGCACTGCCCAGCTAAAATACATATATATATATGTATATATTTGTATTTTTAGAAGAAATTAGGTTTCTTCATGTTGGCTAGGCTGGTCTTGAACTCCTGACCTCAGGTGATCCACCCACTTAGGCATCCCAAAGTACGGAAATTACAAATGTGAGTCACTGCATCTGGCCCCCCTCTTTTTTTTTTTTTTTTTTTTAGGGAGCCTCCCTGTTTCTCCCAGGCTGGAGTGCAGTGGCAAAAACTCAGCTCACTTCAACCTCCCCCTCCCAGGTTCAAGTGATTCTCTGGCTCAGCCTCTCCAGTAGCTGGGATTACAGGAGTGTGCCACCACGCCAGGCTAAGTTTTGTATTTTTGATAGAAATGGGGTTTTGCCATGTTGACCAGGCTGGTCTCAGACTCCTGACCTCAGGTAATCCACCGGTGTTTGGCCTCCCAAAGTGCTGGAATTACACACAGGATCCCACCCCACCCCCATTCAAGTAAATTTCTTGATTGCACAGAATGAGAATGTATGGTGATATTGGTGGACTTATACAGTCATCCTCTCCAGCATTGGGTGTTGTCAGTGTCTTGGGTGTGCTGTGCTCTTTGTTTGATTTTTTTGAGACAGTCTTGCTCTGTTGCCAGCCTGGAGTGCAGTGGCATGATCTTGGCTCACTGCAACCTCTGCCTCCCGGGTTCAAGCAATTCTCCTGCCTGAACCTCCCAAGTAGCTGGGACTACAGGCACACACCACCATGCCCAGCTAATTTTTTTAAAAAAGTATTTTTAGTAGAGATGGGGTTTCACCATGTTGGCCAGGATGGTGTCAATCTCTTGACCTCGTGATCCGACTGCCTCAGCCTCCCAAAGTGCTGGGATTACAGGCATGAACCACTGTGCCTGGCCTGTGCTCTGCTTTTAAACTCTTCTTTTTAAAGTGGGGCAGATTGGAAGGTGTACCTTGTTTTCATTGCCCACATGAAGCTTGTTTTGAACTGTTTTATGTTCACAGTTTGGGATTTTTGAGGCAATATTGCTGAGCTGTCCTGTGAACCTGAATTTGAGCCCTTTATCTGCCACCAACCTTGCCATGTGACTATGAGCAAGGTACCTAGCCTCTCTGTTCTTCAGTTTTTTTATCTGTAAAATGCAGATTATGCCCTGCTCATAGCACCAGTGTGAGGAATAAATGAAGATATGTGTAGATGACTTTTACATGGTATGTGACACTTGGTAGGCACCAAATCATTGTTGCTGGGAGGATTAGCACATTCTTGCTTGTCTACACACAAACACACACACACACACACAGAAATTGCAGAGGTAGTACCAAGAGTCCCCATGTACCTGTACCCAGCTTCCCCTATTATTAACATCTACATTAGTACGGTGCATTTGTTAAAATTAATGAATAAATATTGAGATGCTTTTATTAACCCAAGTCTGTACTTCATTCAGATTTCTTGGGGTTATTCCTAACGTCCTTTCCTGTTCCAGGGTCCCATCTGAGACACTGCATTCCATTTCATCATTTCTCCTTAGGCAGTCTCCCTGGCTGGGTCACTTGATGAGTTTCTTTTGATTACATTGAAATTAAATTTTGGTGCAGATGATGAGATCTCTGTTACAGAATTCTTAGGTTAAAATTTAGTCACAACGGCTGGGTGCTGTGGCTCATGTCTGTAATCCCAACACTTTGGGAGGTCGAGGCAGACTGATCACTGAAGGCCAGGAGTTTGAAACCAGCCTGGGCAACATAGTGAGACCCCTGTCTCTACTAAATATAGAAAAAAGTTTGCCAGGCATGGTGTCACACACCTGTAATTCCATTTACTCTGGAGGCTGAGGCATGAGAATTTCTTGAACCGAGGAGGCGGAGGTTTCAGTGAGCTGAGATCATGTGACCATAACCCAGCCTGGATGATGAAGCCAGATTCTGTCTAAAAAAAAAAAAAAGGCAAACCTTATTCACAAAATTATTATAAGGCACCAGGTAGTAGCCCTTGAGCTGTATGTGTAGTAGACTCCCGAGATCTTAACCTGAAGTCTGCCCTAGTATGGCAAAACCCGTTTGTATGCCAGAAAACAGACCCAAGCTGCCGAAAACCAGCTGTACCACATCCTGCCCCATTTGTCCTCCCCCAACTTCTGGTAGATAATGGCCATTGAAAAATGCTGGTTGGGCTGACATGGTGGCCTGAGCAATAACACATCTCAGGAATGTGGGGCTGGGGTGGGGTAGGAAAAGGAGGCCACTGTGTTTTTTCTGACCATCACCTCAAAACTGCTGGTGGCTTGGTGCTGGTGGATATCACCCCAGCATGTTAGCTGAGCTGTGTGGTTTCTCTGAATGTTAGTCACTTTCACTGTTTTGGCTTGTGTTTCCTCCTTGATATCACCAAATGAAAACATATGTCAGACATTTTCAGTTTCTGGTGTCAAATCCAAGCTGTTTTATCAGCCAATACCCCCCACCAGACAATAGAGTCAGTGTGCTGGAGCAGAGCTGCTTCCCCTTTGACACTGGCTCTTTTCTAAGAACTGAAAATAAGCTGCAGAGCCTGTGACTTCACTTTTCTTGGAACTGCTTTACATTACTCCCCAAAATGCAGAAAACCGTCATTTAGCAGCTTTCAGGTTGCTGAGTTCCCTAATTCTGTTGCATATTCCTGTAATGCTCAGGTTTGACTGACAAATTCTGCATCAGGTGAAGCTGGAGGGGGAAGGAATGACCGTGTGAAGGAACTAAGTGCTTTGTCATTTGGCCTGTTTGTGGTTTAATGGTTGATGAGAAAAGGTACCTGGAAGAGACACTGTGTGTAGAATGCCTTCCAATTCCAAGAGTCACAACCCTGTGATCTTTTGGT
Organism: Sapajus apella; assembly: GCF_009761245.1. Classification (NCBI taxonomy): domain Eukaryota; kingdom Metazoa; phylum Chordata; class Mammalia; order Primates; family Cebidae; genus Sapajus; species Sapajus apella. Next base: position 6,595,306 of record NW_022437046.1, read on the forward strand.
CAGCAGTTGGCTAGGGCTGGGGCAGATGAACATCAGGCTACAGTCCAAACTTACAGAGCAGCTGCAAGGACAAGGGGAAAATGCATTTTCAGCCATAGTGACCTACATTTAGTAGATACATTGGAGCTCGTGCAAAAGGACATCTTCCAAGGGCCTCTGCCTCTTTGTGATAAGGGAGATAGTTATATCAGCCAAACCTGGGATCCAGTCCTGGTCCTGCCGGTTCCTGTCTGTCTTTAGCCTTGAAAGTCAGTCTGTGAAGTGGAGGACATTCTTCCTTCGAAGGGTGGTACCTGGTAGGTTCTTGGGAACTGAATTAGATTTCCCCTCCTGAGAGTGGGTGTCTGTAGACAGGCACATACGCTGTTCTGAAATCATCTGTTGCTATCTCTGTCTCTGTTGGAGGTGCTTCCAGTGATGTGTGATCGTGTTTTACTTAACTCAGTATCCCTGCCCAGCATGGCGTCTTACATAACATGCACGGGCAGTCTGTCAATATTAGGACTGGCTGGGTTTTAGGCTGGAAGACAGTGGAAATATACAAGCAAAGGCACAGTGTCTTGAATTTACACTTGGCCTGCAGCAGTGTTCAAATGAAAGGAGCCCCCTGCTTAGGAGGGCCTTTTGAATTGGGCCCCCTGTATAGTTTATAGTGAACCTGAGAGTGATGGCTAAGTACAGAGGGAAGACTTGGTAAAGACATAAAAAGATGGAGGAAAAGGAGCTAGATGACTGAGTTCAAAAAATGATTCATGTGGTTTGGCAGAATCTGAAATGAGAGACCTTTGAGATTGACTCTTCATAAAGAATGCAAATTCAGCTGGGGCTCAGTGGCTCACACCTGTAACCCCAGCACTTTGGGAGGCTGAGGCTGGCAGATCACCTGGGATCAGGAGTTCAAGACCAACCTAGCCAACATCGCGAATCTGCGTCGCTACTAAAAATGCAAAAATTAGCCAGATGTGGTGAGGGGGGCACCTGTAATCCCACTGCTTGGGTGGCTGATGAAGAAGAATCGCTTGAACCCAGGAGACAGAGGTTGCAATGAGCTGAGACTGCGCTACTGCCCTCCAGCCTGTGCGACAGAGCAAGGCTCTGTCTCAAACAAAACAAAACAAAACAAAAATAATGGAAGTTCAACAAAGAATTAAGTGCCAGGGTCTGTGCTAGAAGTCGTCTCATGAGTTGCTTCATTTTACTGTCCCAGTACCCCTGGGAGGTTCATTTCCCCTGTCCCCTTTCACAGCTGTGAAAACTGCAGCCATGGAGATGAAGTTCTTTGTCCAGAGGCTCTGTCCAGTCACAGAGCCAGGTTATGAACCAGTATGTGCCCCTCATCATTAAGGACACTCTGTGGTTTTGGGTGGCCGGGACCAGGCCCTTCCGTATGGCAGCTCTTCCCCAGGGCAGCTCTGGGAGCTGAAGGTCTCTGCACAGGCACTGGCACCCTCTGCTGGTCTGTGCTCGGGAAATGGGATGACAACCAGTCACCAGAAAACAAAGGCACAGAATGAAGCAAAGGAACGAAATGGGACCAAGAGAAGCTTCACTCCTGTTTACCCAGGAGTTCTGCCCATTATGGCCAGGCTGAGGTGGGCATCGAGGGCTGCTGGATTTGGCAACCAGATGGGTTCTGAAGGGCTTGCAGTGGGGCCAGCCCCACTGTTCATTCGTTGGTTGACCTTGGGTGGGTTATTTCACTGTCCTTCTAATATCCATAGAAACGGGGTGACATGGGGTCAGAGAGGTTAAATAATTCACCCACATGGCTGCTAGCTGGAATCCAGTACTTAAAAGTTCACTTTAGTGGCTCACTCCTGTAATCCCAGCACTTTGGGAGGCTGAGGCAGGCAGATCAGCTGAGGCCAGGAGTTCAAGACCAGCCTGGCTAACATGGTGAAACCCCATTTCTACTAAAAATACAAAAAATTATTCAGGTGTGGTGGCAAATGCTACTCGAGAGGCTAAGACAGGAGAATCACTTGAACCCGGGAGGCAGAGGTTGCAGTGAGCCAAGACTGCACCATTACACTACAGCTTGGGCAACAAGAGTAAAACTCCATCTCAAGAACAAAAAGAAACCACAAAAGTTCACTTTATTGGCCTTTCTGTGGCCAATCACCTGCTGGGTTCCAGGCTTTGGGGATACACAAGGTGAACGAAACACATGGTTGCTCCCTGTGCGGCGTGGTGATTTCCTGGACCTCCTATTCCTCCTTATCATTCCTGTTTAAGCCTGAGAAAGTCCTGTGCTTTTAAGAATGTGTGTGGTTAGATTGGGCTCACCTGGATATCCAGGCCAATCCCCCATCTCAAACTCCTTGCTAATCCCACCTGCAAAGTCCCTTTTGCTACATAAGGTGACATATTCAGAGGTTCTAGGGATTAGGGCATGGACATTGTTGTGTGGGGATGGACAGTCTGCCTACCTTGTCAGCCCTCTAGACCCTGAGATGTGTGTTCATCCCCAATACAAAATACATCCACCCTGGCCCAAGGCCTCATCCCATTTTAACATCAAGTCAGGAGTCCAAAATCTGCTCTAAATCTTGTCACCTGAATCACCTCAATCCGGCATGGAGAAGGCTCTGGGGATGACCCATCCTGAGCAGTTCCTCTCCCTCTGTGAATGTGGAACTCACTAAACCAGTTACCTGGCCCTAAAGTGTAGTGAGTGGCCACCCAGAGGGGTACAATCTAGTTCTGTCCCTGATCCAAGGGACCTGATATGTGATATGGGCAAGAAAGATAAGGAAGCAACAAAGAGGCTGTACACCCAGAAATACCAGACCACTAAGCCTCCTTTCCTCCTGTCACAGAGGACAGGGAAAGGAGTTTCTCCAAAGGGTCTGTCAACACCTAATTTCATGTCCTGTGAGCCTGGGAGAAGGCCGGGCTAGACACTGTCCTTCCATGGGTACTGGCCATTTTAGAAAATGAGTCAGGCCAGCCTTGGTGGTTCACACCTGTCATCCCAGCACTTTGGGTGGCCAAGGCAGACAGATCTCCTGAAACCAGGAGTTCATGACCACCTTGCCCAACATGGCAAAACCCTATCTCTACTAAAAATACAAAAATTAGCCAGGCGTGGTGGTACACGACTGTGGTCCCAGCTACTCAGGAGACTGAAGCAGGAGAATCACTTGAACCCAGGAGTCGGAGGTTGCAGTGAGCCGAGATTGTGACCCTGCACTCCAGCTTATGCCACAGAGTGAGACTCTGTCTCAAGAAAAAAGAGAGTCGGAGTCAGGGCCTGCCTTGGAGTCTTCCATCAGACAGCTGTGCATTGCTTGCAGGTGAAAATTTTCCCAGAGCACAGCTAAGCCTGGTTGTCCTGCTTGTAGGACTCCAGCATGTAGCTAATTATCAGCTCCACCTGGGCTGTTTTTGCCTGGTCCCTACCCATATCTTCAATTAGGATGCACGTGCTGGGGGCTCGAGAAAATCTAAGCTCTTAGAAAGCTCTCAGGTGAGTCTCGTCATCAACCAGGTTTGGCAGCCACAGATCTACAGCTTTCTGGCCCAAAGATGCCTGGGGCACAGGAGGTGATGCCTGCGATGCTGGTTGTGAACTGGTGAAGGCTCCCTCGAGTGGGGACCCTGGAGCCCAGGGGACCAGGACCAAGAGGTCCCCGCATGCCCCAGCCTTCTGAGGAGGAGAAGAAAGGAAGCCTGGAAAAAGCCCATGTGGAGGAATAGAGCGGCTCTACCTCGTGGACATCCAGTGCCATACTTGATACTGGGCCGTTGCAAGGTACTGATATCAAGTTCCCTTTTTAAAAAGCCCTGTGACTGGGTGCAGTGGCTCACACACCTCAGCACTTTGGGAGGCCAAAGCAGGTGGATCACCTGAGGTCAGGTGTTTGAGACCAGCCTGGCCAACATGGTGAAATCCCATCTCTACTAAAAATACAAAAATTAGTTGGATGTGGTGGTGTGAGCTTATCATCCCAGCTACTCGGGAAGCTCAGGCAGGAGAGTCACTTGAACCTGGGAGGCAGAGGTTGCCATGAGGTGAAATCACTCCATTGCACTCCAGCCTGGGTGTCAGAGTGAGATTCCATCCCAAAAAAAAAAAAAAAAAAAAAAGTGAGCCCTTTTACAGAAAACTGTTAAGTAAACAATAGTGCAGTGGTACCTGAGTGATTGATGTGTGGGTACTTGCTCTTCCTTGATATTCTAGAGTAGAGCTGCGCTGTCTAATGTGATTGTCAGCAGCCTCATGGAGCTATGGAGTACTTGGAATGTGCTGGTGTGACAGGCAGGGTTGCCAAACTCAGTAAATAAAATTTGAGGATGCCTCCTTCATCAGTGTGGGCTGTGCACAATAACTTGCTTCCAGAATGGAAAGGGGGATAAAAGAGTAACTTTACAGTGGCAAAACCTGACAGACTGCCCCAGCCAGCCAGCCAAGGTTAACGTCAAGTAATACATCACGTTAATAGCACACCCGGGTAAGACACCTGAGGCCCTGGGGGGCCAGGACTTAAAAGCTTCACATTCCACAGCCAATCCTCTCCTCACTGCCCTCATGTGGCTCCTGCAGAGAGTAGTGACAGTGCCCTAAGGGGACTTTAGGAGCCTGATGGGACCACAGGAGGTCTCTTGGAGGCCTGGAGAGGCATGTGAGGACTTGGTGTTTTCCATAGGTATGACAGCCGGGGTTGTTGCTTGAGATCTCTGGTCAGAGCTGGTAATGCTGTGTAATGAATTGCCAGAAACTTAGGAGCTTTAAAAAAAAAAAAAATGTATTGGCCGGGTGCAGTGGCTCACACCTGTAATCCCAGCACTTTTGGAGGCCAAGGCAGGTGGATCACCTGAGTTCGGGAGTTCGAGACCAGCCTGACCAACATGGAAAAATCCCATCTCTACTAAATATACAAAAAATTAGCTGGGTGTGGTGGTGCATGCCTGTAATCCCAGCTACTTAGGAGGCTGAGCAAGGAGAATCACTTGAACCTAGGAGGCAAAGGTTGCAGTAAGCCAATATTTCACCACTGCCCTTCAGCCTGGGTGACAAAGCAAGACTCCATTGCAAAAAAACAATAGCCTTGATAAATTCCTCCCATGTGTTGATGCACTTGCTGTAATATTTATTCCTGCTATGATGAATAACCTGCTCCCAGGGCTGCCCTGCCCATTGCAAGACCTCTTCTGTATTCCTAAGTGTGAGACAGTGTTTTCCCTGCCTTTACCACATTCTCCGCCTCTCTGGCTGGTGTCATGGCCCTTTAAGGAGAGTGAGCACATTGTCTCTGGGATCTTGGTATCTCCAGTTTGGCAGCAGGCCCCGACTTGGCATGAGAAATAAATGTCCGTGGGAAAAATCTTTTTTTTTTTTTTTTTTGAGAAGTCTTGCTCTGTTGCCAGGCTGGAGTGTAATGACACAATACCAGCTCACTGCAATTTTGTCTTCCAGGTTGAAGTGATTCTCCTGCCTCAGCTTCCCGAGTAGCTGGGACTAGAGGCATATGCCACCACACCCATCTAATTTTTGTATTTTTTAGTAGAGATGGGGTTTCACCATGTTGGCCAGGATGGTATTGATCTCTTGACCTTGTGATCTGCCCGCCTCAGCCTCTCAAAGTGCTGGAATTACAGGCATGAGCCACCGCACCCAGCCAGGAAAAGTCTTTTTAAAGGTACACATATATAGTAAAATGCATCTCCCAACACAAATGTAGTTGCACCTCTTAATGTGTGTCTTAAGAAGCCTGAGGTAGGGAAGTTTGGCAGGTGGAAGTTAATTTCCATCTCCTTTCACATAGCATGGCACATGGAAGAGAAAATTTTGGCTTTAGCACTTCGCTGTGAGTGTCCTGTTTATTTCATGGTCATGGGCCTTTAGTACTGAATTTACTTGAAAACCTTGTGAAATTATTTATACAGAAAGAAAGAATGAGGAATCTTGGGTAACGAGAAAGCAACCAGCCAGTTTTGCAAAAACTCCAACATGGGTGGTTTATAACTAATTGAAAAAACATGTCTCATCTCAGTTGACTTAATCCTTTTTGCAGTGTTGGGGGCTTAAGTGTTCCCAGAAGGTTAAAGGAGCATAATCAGCTCCCAAGGTGGTCAGCACTGTGACAAAAATGGACAAAGGGCTCTGCCTGCATCTGAGGGTCCTTCAGTCATGGCCAGCTCTGTCTAGGGGAGTAAATGTCTGTCCTCAGCCTTCCAGGCTATGGCAGGAACATGGGGTTGGGAGAGCTGAGCGTGGGCACTTGTTCCGGCTGGAAACTTAGCCTTTCAAACAAAGTTCCAGAGGCAGAGTTTGAGACCCAAACAGGAAAAGGAGATGGCCAGTGTTGATGCTCTCAGAGCGGAGGGTCCCGAACTGTCTAAGTGCAGTGTTGGGTCCTTATGTACTTTTACAAAGTTATTTTCAGAGACACGGAGGTCAGTGAACCCACTTTCTCTTCCTCATTGGAGTTCTCTGGAAAAGAGTGTTCCCAGGGACAGACGATCTGACGGGGCCACGACCCCACCAGTATCCTTAAGAGGGAAAGCTCTGTTAGCAGAGGGAACCTCAGCCCCGGCTGATCACACGGGCTACACTAGGCCAGAATCTGTGGACACCGACAGCCTGCCCTAAGGCTCCAAAGTCAGAGAGGCCCAGTCGGTCCCAATCCTGGATTTGCTAGCTAGTCTCAGTCCCTGGCTTCATCTCTTGGAGGGCTGATGCAATCTTGTTTGTGAGATGAAGCAAATGGCATTGCTCCTACCCCCACCAGGCTGGGGTCAGGATGAAATTCAACATAGGAAGCACCCTCCCCCTACCCCCATGGACCAAGAGGTGATGCTATTAGAGTTATATGGGTTTGTGGTTTCCCCTTACTGTTTCCATTTCCTTCCTGAAACATCCTGCAAAAGGCTTCATGGGAAAGGAAGGGTCTTTCAGATTCCTGAGTGAAGCTGGGAATGGCTGTTCCCAGTTAGCCATGCCGGTTGGAGCCCAGGGTGAGTTGGCTGGGTTGTGGGTTTGAACCACCAGAGCCGCCGAGGCACAGATGGCCCACTGCCAAGTGCTGCCAAGCATCCTGCAAATGCCACCACTGCTCATGCCTGGGAGATGTTTCAACATTGACCGAAAGGGTTGCTAGGTCTTGTCCTACTCAGGACAGGGCACTGAAGAGTGATCTATTGTCATACTCTAAGGACAAATCTGGGTCCTGTGCCTCCCAGGGACCCCAAACACAGAACGCCCATGACAGGACCCCAGCCCATGGGCACAGCCCCTCTTGTTAGTATTAATTATGCACTTATGTGAAATGCACCCCCTCTTGAAGAGGGGGACAGCCAGTGATTAAAACAGTTAGGGCAGGTCACCAGGCTCTTTCAGACTCCATTAGGAAATGGCTCTGAGAGGGTTACTTGAAAGCAAGGGAAAGGTCTCCCTGTTGGAGGGGCTCTGTGGCTGGCCAGCCCCTTACTTTAAATCCTGGCCTACTCTAGCTACCCAAGAATCTTCATTAAGTGGCTTTGAAGCAGGAACTGCTACTTAATTTGCAGGGATCAGCACAAAACAAAAATCAATAATTTTGAGAAATTAAGATTAAAGTAGGCTGGGTGCAGTGGCTCATGCCTGTAATCCTATCACTTTGGGAGGCCGAGGCAGGTGGATTATGAGGCCAGGAGTTCGAGACCAGCCTGGCCAACATGGTGAAAACCCATCTCTACTAAAAATACAAAACTTAGCTGGGCATAGTGGTGGGTGCCTGTAATCCCAGCTACTAAGGAGACTGAGGCAGGGGAATCATTTGAACCCAGGAGGTGGAGGCTACAGTGAGCCAAGATCATGCCATTGCACTCCAGCCAAGGTGACAGTGAGAGACTATGTCTCAAAAAGAAAGAAAGAAAGGAAAAAAAAGATTAAAGCAGCAGAGCATTCAAGCAAGCATTAGGGGTCCTTTTGAGCACAGGCCCCTGGCTGTGTAGTTTGTACACTGGTCCAGGTCTGGAGACAGTTCAAGGCAGGCAGCTGGCCTGCACCATGTGTGTGAACTGAGTCACCCTGCCCTTTGTGGGGGTTGATGGGGATCTTTTCTAGGCCGTTGGCCTAGGCAAGGCTGATGACATGAGTGGGGCTTACCCTGGTCTGGGCTGAATATGATACACTGGGACAAGTTGAAGGGAGGGATATTGGAGTGGGGTGCTCCAGGGAGTATCATCTGTGTACAACAGGAAGTCCCTGAGCTTGGACACATGACTTAATCATCTCTCACAAGGTTCAGAGCAAAACCCAGAAGACCAGGCAATGATGCATTGAAACTGCCACTACCCAAGTGAGCATTTTCTTGTATCATTAAAAAATGTTTTATAGATAAGAGGTCTCGCTGTGTTGGTCAGGATGGTCTTGAACTCTTGGTCTCGAGTGATCCTCCTGACTTGGCCTCCTAAGGTGTCGGGATTATACTCATGAGACACTGCCCCTGACCTCCAACACCGTTTTAACATTTTGATATATCTGTGATTTTTGGATTATACCTGTTTTGTTACTTTCATTAAACAAAATTGACCTGGCCAGGCGAGGTGGCTCATGCCTCTAATCCCAGTATTTTGGGAGGTCGAGGTGGGCAGATCACATCATCTTTCTCCTGTGAGAGTTTGAGACCAGTTTGGACAACATGGTGAAACTCCGCCTGTACTAAAAACACACAAATTAGCCAGGCATGGTGATGGGTGTCTGTAATCCCAGCTACTCAGGAGGCTGAAGCAGGAGAATCTCTTGAACCCATGAGATGGAGATTGCAGTGAGCTGAGATTGTGCCACTGCACTTCTGCCTGGGCTACAGAACAAGACTCTGTCTCAAAAAAAAAAAACCTTCAAAAGCAGATTTTTGTCACTGCGCTAATCACTAACCATGGCATAAACGGACAAATGAAATGAGAGCAAAATAATTTATGCCTTATTTTCTTTGCCTTTGACCTTCTGCCCCATGCATTCCTGCAAATGCTTTGCCCACAGCAAACCTTTGAAGACCTTAACTTTTCTGTTTTAAGTGAGATTTCCAAGTGAATTGATTTTGTCTGGAAAGACAGTCCCTTTGCTGGAGAGCAATTGGCATTTGAAGAGAATGAGATCAGGCTGCTAAGGACATCCTTGTTTGCAGTTTTTGGTTTATATAAATTATTGGTGAATAAGAAAAATAAGTTTATTCTTTCTTTCGGATGGTAAGCCAGAGGAGAGGCGTGTTATGGGGTAAAGTGAGTCATGGGGCAGGGAGGCTCAGATGGAACAGGCCTCTCTTTCTTGACTTGGGACTTCTAATTTACCTACCAGGCCTCAAAAGACAAAGGTTTCTAATCTGGTTGGGTGGAAACAGATAAAAGTTCCTCTGGATGGATGGATAGGGGAGGGAAGGAGGAAGTTTGCAGAAACTGAAAGAGGACTTTTTTGGGGGAGAGAGGAATAAATCTCTTGTTTAATTACAAAACCAAAATATAATTTTCAGTGCCTTCCTTCTCCTACCAGTCGTTTAAGAAATTGACATGTAATTCACATGCCACAAAATGCAGCAGTTTAAAGTGTACCATTCTCTGGTATTTGTTTTTGAGACGGCATCTCGCTCTGTCACCCAGGCTGGAGTACATGGCGTAATCTCAGGTCACTGCAACCTGTGCCTCCCAAATTCAAGCCATTCTTCCATGGCAGGCTCTCGAGTAGCTAGGTTTAAAGACACGTGCCATTGTGCCTGGCTAATTTTTGTATTTTTAGTAGAGACAAGGTTTCACCATGTTGGCCAGGCTGGTCTTGAACTCCTGACCTCAGGTGATCTGCCCACCTCGGCCTCCCAAAGTGCTGGGATTGCAGGCCTGAGCCACTGCACCAACCTCATATTCTCAGTTTTTAATTGTTCTGTCAAAGAAATAGGAAGCCCACATATTACTTATCTATTTATCTAATGTTAATAGAGCTTTCTTATAACTAATGTTTACATAGATACCTTTTTTCATCCTGCTGTTTTCATCTTAGCTGTGTTTTTGTATTTAAAGGGTGCCTCTTCTACACATTAGATAGGTGGGTCATGTTTTTTTTCTGTTTCTTAAAATTCATTCTCACTATCTCACTTTCATTTGGAATGTTTAGTTCACTTACAGTTCAACGGAATTTCTAACTTATGCCATTTGTGTTCTTTTTTTATTTTTTTTCTTTTTGAGGCATTCTTGCTCTGTCTCTCAGGCTGGAGTGCAGTGACGTGATCTTGGCTCACTGCAATCTCCGCCTCCCAGATTAAGGCGATTCTCCTGCCTCAGCCTCCCAAGTAGCTGGGATTACAGGTGTGCACCACTGTGCCTCACTAATTTGTGTGTGTGTGTGTATTTTTAGTAGTGAGCCAGCGTGCCTGGCCTGTTTCTCTTTTGTTTATTGTTCCTTCTTTCCTGCCTTCTTTTGGATAAATGGAGTGATTCTTCGCATATCCTTTCAACTCTAGTGGCTTTTTTGCTGTATCGTTTTGCTCTATATTTTTAGTTATATATGCTTTCTTTAGCAATTGTTCTAGGGATTACAACACACACCCTAACTTTTCACAGTTCACCTGTAGTGCTTATGACACCACTTGGGCAATAAGGCAGCGAAAAGGAATGAAGCACAGACATGGGCCACATGTGGGTGAGCCTGACGCTTTATGCCAAGCCCAAGCAGCCAGTCAGCAAGGGCCACATACGGTATCATCCCATTTATATGAAATGCCCAGATGGGGAAATCCAGAGAGACAGGGAGCAGATTACTGGTTACCTAGTGCTGGGGGTGGAAGGAAGAATTGGGAGGGGTGATGACCAAGGATAGCAGGGTTCCTTGTCGGGGAAATGAAAATGTCCTAAAATAGATTGTGGTGATTGATGCACCATTCTGTGAGTATACAAAGAACCACTGATGTTGACACTTTATTTATTTGTTTGTTTGGAGATAGTCTCACTCAGTTGCCCAAGCTGGAGTGCAGTGGCATGATCTTGACTCACTGCAACCTACACTTCCCAGGGCCAAGTCATTCTCCTGCCTCAGCCACCCGAGTAGCCGGGATTACAGGCGTGTGCCACCACACCATTTTGTTTGCTTGTTTTTTTGAGATAGAGTCTGGCTCTGTCACTGAGGCTGAAGTGCAGAGGCGTGATCTCAGCTCACTGCAACCTCCGCCTTCCACTTTCAAGCTATTCTCCTGCCTCAGCCTCCTGTGTAGCTGGGATTACAGGCACCCCCACCACATTGACTACTTTTTTGTATTTTTAGAAGAGATGGGGTTTCACCATGTTGGCCAAGTTTGGTCTCGAACTCCTGACTTCAGGTGATCTACCCACCTTGGCGTCCCAAAATGCTGGGATTACGGGTCTGAGCCACAACATCCAACTCCATAAGGTAAATTTATATTTACCTTTTAAGAAACTGCCAAACTCTTTTGGAGTGGCCATGCTGTCTTATGTTCCCCCAGCATGTGTAAAGGCTCCATTTCCACACACCCTTACTTGATAGTAACATCTTTTTGTTTTCTGAGATGGAGTCTCACTCTGTCACCCAGTCTGGAGTACAGTGGCGCAATCTCTGCCCACTGCAACCTCTGCCTGCTGGATCAAGCAATTCTCCTGCCTCAGCTCTTGAGTAGCTGGAACTCCAGATGCAGGTCACCATGCTCAGCTAATTTTTTTGTATTTTTAGTAGAAACAGGGTTTTACTATGCTGCTCAGGCTGGTCTTAAACTCCTGACCTTGTGATCCGCCCACCTCGGCCTTCCAAAGCGCTGGGATTACAGGTGTGAGCCACCACATCTGGCCGTGACGTCTTTTTAATGTTGGACCTTTCTCAATAACATGTGCAGCATGGCTTTCTTTGCATTCAAAGTGTTTCATTGAAAGATTTCTTCATATGGATGGTGTGTGCATATTTTTGCATATTTATTTCTGAGAGTTTTGTTTTTTTGGGTGTGTGCTGTTGCAAATGGGATATTTTCTTCTCTTTTCTAACTGCTTGTTTTGTACATAGGAAGACTATCAGAGGTCTGTCATCCTAGCACTTTGGGAGCCTGGGGCAGGTGGATTGCTTGAGCCCAGGAGTTTGAGACCAGCCTGGGTAGCATAATAAGACCCCATCTCTATCTATCTATCTATCTATCTATCTATCTATCTATCTATCTATCTATCATCTATCTATCTATTTATTTATTTATTTGAGACAGGATCTTGCTCTGTCGCCCAGGCTGGAATGCAGTAGTGCAGTTCCAGCTCACTGCAACCTCCACCTCCCAGGTTCAAGCAATTCTCATGCCTCAGCATCCCGAGTACCTGGTATGACAGGTGTGTTTCACCACACCTGGCTGACTTTTGTATTATTAGTAGAGTTGGGGTTTTCCCATGTTGGCCAGGCTAGTATCAAACTCCTGTCCTCAAGCAATCCACTTGCCTTGGTCTTCCAAATTGCTGGGATTACAGGCATGAGCTGTGCCCGGCCCCATCTCTATAGTTTAAAAATTAAGAAAAAGGAAGGCTGTTTAGTATGTTCCTTTGTACCTAACTCCTTAGCAAAATCTGTCTGCCTCACTTTTCAGAGTAAATATAACTATTTCACCTTCTACTTTTTTCGTTAATGTCTTACTTTCCTTGCCTAGTTGCATCAGCTAGGGCCTCCAAAATAATAGTGGTAACAGAGGGCATTCTTTTGTTCCGAAGGTTGATGGAAGCTTCTATTGCTTCCATGCCTTACAAATGATGCTGGGCTTTGGCTTGATGGGTGTGTGTCTGGGTTTAATTTCCTTTATTGTGTGTAACTTAAGGAAGTATCACTCTTTCTAATTTGATAAGTTTCTTTTTTAAATTTTGTAGTGAATTTTGTCAAATGCCTTTTCAACATCTATGATGATTATGATTTTCAACATATTAATATAAATAAAATGTAAAGATTTAATTTTGAGCCATCCTTTGCACACTGTACAAGTCTCTCTTGGTTTAGGTAAGTTTTTTTTAAGCCCCAGTGGGGTTTATTTGCTAATATTTTATTTTGGATTTTTATACATTGATTTTTATGTAAATGTCTTGGTTTTTTGGGGAGATAGGGCCTTGCTCTGATGCCCAGGCTGGAGTGCAGTGATGTGATGACAGTGTATTGTAATTTTAAACTCCTGGGCTCAAGTGATCCTCCCGCCTCAGCCTCCTGGGTGGCTGACACTACAGGTATGTGCCACCACACCTGGCTAATTTTTAAATTTTTCATAGAGACAGAGCCTTGCTATGTTGTCTAGGCTGCAGTTCAGTGTACGTTGTAGATGTGAATATTTATTGGCCTTTCTGCTGGAATCATTCCCTCTCCCATCTGTTTGTCTTTAAATTCTGGGCATGCACACACACTCCACCCTCACATCCTAACTGCACAATATTGATATTGTCCAACCTGCCTTGAGAAGGGAGAACTGTTTTTCCCTCTTTGTATCTCAGCTGGTGTCCAGTCCACTGCTGTGTTTTTGGTAAATACTTGACCCACAGAGTGTGGGAGGCAGGAAGGGAAGGCTTCTGCATTTCCTTTGTGGACCCCACATCATGGATCCATTAAGCATATTGGGAAACCAGAAGGTCAGGTGGCTGCACACTCTAGTTGCCTCTGACTCTGAATTGTTCAGGGCCCCCTGCATGCCAGTGATTTTCTTTTCTTTGTGAGTTGTCTTTTCACTCATATTCCTAGGCTGAGTTCCCCAAAACAGTGGCTAGCACAGCACCTGTCACAGCTGTGGATGCATATCTGATCTTGCATGACCTGATTTACAGGGTATTTTGAACAGGAGCTACCTGTTGTGGCTGGGGATATGGCTAAAGTTTACTTGACTTCCTTTCATAAAGTAACTGGTAGAATATGTGGCATAAGGCTATTATTGCAAAAGCAGAAGTGGTGGGGGGTGATTGAGCTTGGGCAGCATTGGGAGGCAGACAGGCCCGCATCAGCACTGTCCTGGCCATTTGTAGGTTATATGACCTTGGGGGAATCCCCTCAACTCTGAGCCTTTGTTTCTTCCCTCATTAAGGAGATCATCCATTCCTCATTATACTATTGTAAGGCTTAAGATCAAACATCTTTCAAGGCACTGGGAGCAGTGCCTGGGCTTGGGGTCTTTAGGCTGTAACCATAGCAAACACTCAGATCCCAGCCACCCTCCCTTCTCTTCCCTCCAGCATGGGAATATGGAGGACCAACCTTCTCATTCCCATTTACCCTGGAGTTCTTTCTTCTGAACTTCATCTAGCACCTGCTGTGCACCTGGGATTCATGGGTGGGGAGGTCAGGGACAGCCAAGTCTGGTGTCTGGCCTTCAGCTTGCCTCAGTCCCCGTGGCTGACACCTGACCCTTTGCTCTGGAATCTGGACCCTACAATCTCCTACCAAAGTCTCAGCCCAAAGAGGGCTCAAGGGCACCCTCTATTGGTGAGAAGATTCCGTAGCTGCCCACGTCTCCCCATTTCCTGAGTGGATGGATGATCAGCCCCAGCAATCCAGAGACATATTCTTGGATTCTGCTAGCTTTATTTTTCAGTTGAAAACTCAAAGAAAAAGGTTATGTTCCAAAAGAAATTTTAAAAACTTTGAATGCTCTAGCATGGGGGCCTGAATTCTCAGGTGCCCCTACCAAAACAGAGGCCCTCTAAAGCATTCAGTCTCAGTGTGTCTATCTCAAAGAGAGCAGCTCTCTGCCTGGGCTTCTGAAGAGCTATCAGTTCCCCTCAAAGAACTTCCTGCCTCAGGAGATCCCTGGATCAGGCAGGGAATGCTAGGACCAGGCAGCTGAGAACATGGCTTCCTGTCCCCCTCCACACAGTCAGCGTTCTGAAGTGGTGGCTTCCCACATGGCTGTTGAATAAGTGAATAAATACCTTGGGCATGAACAGGAGCCGGATAGAGCTCTCTCTGCAGGGCTGGGACACGCTGGCCATGCTGTCTCTTGGTTTACAGTGGAGATGTGGAGGAAGGGAGGGGAATTACCCAGACCAGTGGGAGAGTTTCACGTCCTCAGAAGTATTTTGAGCCCAATGGCAAATAGCTCTTCTTCCCTGCATTTGAAGCACATGCCATTCTGAGTTTCCCAGCATTCCATGCTGGTTATTCTATCCCAGCCAAGAATCTTGCTCTTATCAAGGAGCTGGAATTAGAGTAGAAGGTGAAGGAGTTTGAAGTCTTGGGCAGCCTAGGGCTGGCTTAGACAAAATCTCAAACTGTAAAGAAGAGAGAAGTAAGGCCAGGCTATGGCCCCCAGAGGAGGGGGCCCCTGCTGTTTTCTGAAATAAATTATGCCGGGGCTCCTATTACAGCCCCTGGCCCTCCTTATTAAAAGGACAACTTTCCATCCACTCCCACCCATCTCCCTCTCCCCTTTCTGTAAGAGCAGCAGGGATGGGTTGATGAGTCCCTACACCTGCCAGGTCTTTGCAGGCAGTGGTGTTAGGCCCAGCCTGCTGAGTTCCTAGGAAATTGAACAAGCATCTATGGAGCACTCACTCCATGTCAGGCTCTGTCACCAGCACCCTGGAGACAGAAGACCAAGACATACTTCCCAGCCCAGGGGAGGGTGGAACCTTAGCACATGATGCATTGAGAGCTCAGGATGCATCCAACCCAAAGTGCAGGCTAAAGGGAACTCTCACTGTGTGGGTGGGATCTTCAGTACAGCTTGCAGTGGAGGCTGCTCTACTCTTTCCCCATCACGTGTGGTAGTCGAGGGCACAGACTGAACACTCAGAGCTACCAGGGTAAGGAAGAGTTCTTGTACCCCTCATCTGCTAGGAGAACTGCTTAAAAGATGGGATTTATTTAATTTTTTTGAGATGGAGTCTCACCCTGTCATGCAGGCTGGAGTGCAGTGGCTCACTGCAACCTCTGCCTCTGGGATCAAGCAATTCTGCCTCAGCCTCCTGAGCAGCTGAGATTACAGATGTCTGCCACCACACTCAGCTAATTTTTGTATTTTTAATAGAGATGGGTATGGCCAGGCTGGTCTCCAACTCTTGACCTCAAGTGATCGGCCTGCCAAAGTGCTGGGATTACAGGCATGAGCCACTGCACCCTGCTGTTAATTTCTGTGAGATCGAGTCTTGCTCTGTTGCCCAGGCTGGAGTGCAGTGGTACAGTATCAGCTCACTGCAACCTCTGCCTGATGGGTTCAAGTGATTCTCTGCCTCAGCCTCCTGAGTAGCTGGGACTACAGGCATGAGCCATCACGCCTGGCCAGGAAGTGCCCTTCCATCCCTCATCTGCTAAGAGAACTGTCTAAAAGATGGGCTTTAGGTGGCCTTTTCTGCCATCTCTTTCTACTACATTCTGGTTCTTTTTCAGTATGTAATTTTCAGTAATTAGTAAATTAGCTAATTGGCTAAATTAATTACCGAACAACAAATTTAGTTATTTTAGTAAATTTAGTAATTTTAATAATTTCTAGTTCCCTTCTGAAATCTATAATCTCTGTCTAATAAGCCTCCTATCTGAGTCCTGTAGGTCTGTGTCTATTATTGTCTGTCTGTGCTAGTTTTTACACTTAGAATTGTACCTCCCTAAGAGTGTTTTTTATAACTATGGTGTTCATAATCGTATCATCATGCCCAGCACAGAGGTGCTCAATAAATATACATTTCCAATGTCAAAAATTTTAAATGTGGTAAAACACAAAAAATTTACCATAACCATTTTAAAGTACATACTTCAGTGTAAGTACATTCATATTTTTGTGCAGCCAAACTCTGGAACTCACTAAATCCTGCCAAACTGAAACTCTCTCCCCATTAAATAAGCCATTACTGCTCTCTCCCAGCTCCTGGCTGCCTCCACTCTACTTTCTGTCTCTGTGAATCTGATTACTCTAGGTCTTTCACATAAGTGGAATCATACAGTATTTCTCTTTTTGTGACTGGCTTATTTCACTTTGCATAACGTCCTCAAGTTTCCTCCATGTGTTAGCATGTGTCAGAATTTCCTTCCTTTTTAAGGCTGAATAATGTTTGTACAGAGAGACCACATTTGTTTATCTGTCAGTGGGCACTTGGGTTGCTGGTGTCTTTTTGGCTGCTGTGAATAAGGAGACCAGCTCAGTCATGGAGACCCCCAACCCACGTGGTGCTGAAGGAATTAAGAAACAGAGATAGAGAACAAAGGTGGGTTCAGAGTGGAGTACCAGGGGTCTCACAGCGTTTCCAGCTGAAAGTCCAGAGCAAACTCTGACCTACGTGTTTATTCTTGACTTTCCAGTGACAACTTTTACAAGCGGATGCTCTGTGTCCTTTCGTTGGTTAACAGTAAACTAACCAGGCAGCTAGTGTGTGTTTACTATAGATAGGTTAAAGACAAATTAGAAAGTGCTCTTTACAAGGGAACAAAGGAAAGGGTCATATATACTGTGTTCAAAGAACTAATTCATCTGGCATGAGATATATTTATATTGGTTACTGTTTTATAGTATTTTGAGCAGTTTTCTGCTTTGGGGGCTGACTAGGTTTTCCTTGCCACCACTCTCTATAGGATTTCTCAGCAAACAATGTGATTTCTCACACACATCAGAATTTGCTCTCAACAACGCTGCTATGAACGTCAGTGTATAAATGTGTGAGGCCCTTTGAATTGTAGGGAGTACACACCCAGAAGTGGAAGTGCTGGATTATATGGTAATTTTTTGTTTTGAGACAGAGTCTTACTCTGTCACCCAGGTTTGAATGCAGTGGTGCAATCTTGGCTGACTGCAGCCTCTGTCTCCTGGGTTCAAGTGATTCTTATCCCTCAGCCTCCTGAGTAGCTGGAATTACAGCCTGCACCACCAAACCTGGCTAATTTTTGTGTTTTTTAGTAGAGATAGGGTTTCACCATGTTGGCCTGGCTGGTATCAAACTCCTGGCCTCAAGTGATTCACCTGCCCTGACCTTGCAAAGTTCTGGGATTACAAGTGTAAGCCACCATGCCTGGCCTATTTTTACCTTTTTGATGAATTGCCATACTGTTTTCCATAGCTGCAGCTCCATTTAAACTCCCAGTAAGAGTACACAAGGGTTTCAACTGCTCAGCATCCTCACTAACACTTGTTATTTTCTGTATTGATTACAGCCACCCTAATGAGTCTGAGGTGGCCTCTCCATGTAGGTTGTCTTCTTTTTTTGACATGGAGTTTCACTCTGTCAGCCGGCTAGAGTGCAGTGGTCCAATCCTGGCTCACTGCAACCTCCACCTCCCAGGTTCAAGCAATTCTTCTGCCTCAATCTCCTCAGCATCTGGGACTTCAGGCACGTGCCACCACACCCAGCTAATTTTTCTATTTTTAGTAGATTCATAGTGTTACCATGTCAGCCAGGCTGGTCTCAAACTCCTGCCTTTCGGAGTGCTGGGATTACAGGCATGAGCCAGCATGCCCAGCCTCTCCGTGTGGTTTTGGTTTGTTTCCCTAATAATTAGTGATGGCGAGAATCTTTTTAAGTGATGATTGGCCATTTGCATCTCTTATTTGGAGGACTGTCTATTCACATCCTTTGCATATTTCTGAACTTCGTTAGTTGGGTTTTTGTTGTTGCATTGTGAGAGTTCTTTATGTATTCTAGATGGGAACTCTGTCACATGTAATTTGCACTTCTGTCCTGTCATTCTGCAGGTTGCCTTTTCACTCTGTTAATAGTATCCTTTGATGCAATCCAATTTGTCTAATTTTCCTTTTGTTGTTTGGGCCTTTGGTGTCACATCCAAGAAATCACTGCCAAAGGAAGCTCTCCTTCTATGTTTTAAGAGTTGTTGGCTTGGAATGGTGGCTCACGCCTATAATCCCAGCACTTTGGGAGGCCGAAGTGGGTGAATCATGAGGTCAGAAGTTCAAGACCAGTCTGATCAAGATGCCCTGTCTCTACTAAAAATACAAAAATTAGCTAGGCATGGTGGTGGGTGCCTGTAATCCCAGCTACTTGGCAGGCTGAGGCAGAGAGTTGCTTGAACCCGGGAGCCGGAGGTTGCAGTGAGCCGAGATCATGCCACTGCACTCCAGCCTGGGCGAGAGAGTGAAACTCCATCTCAAAAAAACAAGAGTTGTATAATTTTAGATCTTACACTTGGGCCTTTGATTCATTGAGGTGTTTTTTTGTTTGTTTTTTAAACATGATATAAGGTAAGGCTTTAAGTTCATTCTTTTGCCTGTGGATATCTAGTTTTCCCACACCATTTGTTGAAAGACTGTCCCTTCCCTGATTGAAAAGTCTTGGCATCCTTATTGAACTCATTTGACCGTATGTGTAAGGGTTTCCTTCTGCACTCTGTATTCCATTCCACTGGTCTCTCTGTATGTCTTCACTGCCATACCACACTTTTGACCACTGTAGCATTTAATAATACATTTGGAAATTTGGAAGTAAAAGCTTCCAACTTTGCTATTCTTTTTCAAGATTGCTTTGGCCATTTGGGATTCCTTGAAATTGCATATAAACTTTACGCAATTTATAAGGGTAGATTTTTCTATAATTGAAGAAAAAATGTCACTGGGATTTTGAGGGCAATTACACTAAACCTGTAGATCACTTTGTGTCGTATTGACATCTTAATGAAACTAAGCCTTATAATTTATAAATACAAGATTTTTTGTATTTTACATTTGTTACACAACCAGTCTCTGGAGCTTTAAATTCTGCCAAAGTCTTTGCCTCCTGGTTAAGTTTATTCCTATTTTATTCTTTTTGATGCTATTGTAAACTGACTTTTTTCTTTTCTTTTTTTTAAGATGATGTCTCACTATGTTGCCCAGGCTGGAGTACACTGGCTATTCACAGGCATAATTGTTATAAAAACTGACAGCACTGACCTCTGAGGCTCAAGCAATTTTCCTGCCTCATTCTCCCAAGTAGCTGGGACTATAGGCATCCACAACCAAGCCAGCAGGAACTGTTTTCTTAATTTCCTTCTTGGATCATTGACTGTTAGTGTGTAGAAATACAACTGACTTTTGTATGTTGATTTCATAATCCTGAAACTTGGACAAATTGTTAGTTCTAACAGTTTATTTTGTGCAGTCTTCAGGATTTTCTACAAAGATGATCATGTCATTTGTTAATAGAGAAAATTTTACTTCTTCCTTTCCAATTTGGATGCCTTTTCTTTTTCCTTTCTTTCTTAATAGCTCTGGCTAGGATATCCAGTACTGTGAAAGCAGGCATCATTATTTTATTCCTCATCTTGGAAAACTTTGTCTCTCATCATTGAGAATGATATTAGCTGGAGGTTGTTCATATGACCTTTATTATGTTGAGGTTGTTTCAATTTCTAGTCAGTATGTTTTTAATCATGAAAGGATATTCAACTTCATTAAATGCTTTTTCTGTACTAATTGAAACAAATTGTCATGTTTTTTCTTTCCTTCATTCTGTTCATGTGGTATCTTACATTAATGTTTTTGTGGTAACCACCTTTGCATTCCAGGAATAGCACTCACTTGATCATGTTGTATAATTCATCTATGACACTGTTGAATTCTCCTTATTAGTGTTTTCTTGAGCACTTTTGCATGTGTATTGATCAGGGATAGTGGTGTGTTTTCTTCTGCTGCTTTGTCTGCCTTTGGTATCAGTAATGCTGGCCTCACAGAATGAGTTTGGAGGTACTCTTTTCTCAGGATTTTTGAAGATGAGCAGGATTGGTATTGGTTCTGTAAATGTTTGGTACAAGTCACCCTTGAAGCCATCTGTTCTTGTAATTTTCTTTCTTGTCAAGTTTTTGGTCACTGATTCAATCTCCTTGGTAGTTATAAGTCAGTTTTTCCATCTTCTATTTCATTTATTTCTGTTCTTTTTTGTTTTATTTATTTATTTATTTTTTCCATTTATTTTATTGCATTTTAGGTTTTGGGGTACATGTGAAGAACATGCAAGATTGTTGCATAGGTACACACGTGGCAGTGTGATTTGCTGCCTTCCTCCCCATCACCTACATCTGGCATCTCTCCCCTTGATATCTCCCCTCAGCTCCCCGCCCCCCACCGTCCCTCCCCTGTTTCCCCCCAACTGACCCCAGTGTGTAATGCTCCCCTCCCTGTGTCCATGTGTTCTCATTGTTCAACACCCACATATGAGTGAGAACACTCGGTGTTTGATCTTCTGCCCTTCCGTTAGTTTGCTGAGAATGATGGTTTCCATGTTCATCCATGTCCCTACAAAGGACACAAACTCATCGTTTTTGATGGCTGCATAATATTCCATGTGTATATGTGCCACATTTTCCCTGTCCAGTCTATCATCGATGGGCATTTGGGTTGGTTCCAGGTCTTTGCTATTGTAAACAGTGCTGCAATGAACATTCGTGTGCACGTGTCCTTATAGTAGAACAATTTATAATCCTTTAGATATATACCCACTAATGGGATTGCTGGGTCAAATGGAATTTCTATTTCTAGGTCCTTGAGGAATCACCACACTGTCTTCCACAATGGTTGAACTAATTTACACTCCCACCAACAGTGTAAAAGTGTTCCTATTTCTCCACATCCTCTCCAGCATCTGTTGTCTCTAGATTTTTTAATAATCGCCATTCTAACTGGCGTCAGATGGTATCTCAATGTAGTTTTGATTTGCATTTCTCTGATGATCAGTGATGATAAGCATTTTTTCATATGTTTGTTGGCCTCATGTATGTCTTTTGTAAAGTATCTGTTCATATCCTTTTCCCACTTTTAAATGGGCTTGTTTGTTTTTTTCTTGTAAATCTGTTTTAGTTCTTTGTAAATTCTGGATATCAGCCCTTTGTCAGATGGGTAAACTGCAAAAATTTTTTCCCATTCTGTTGGTTGCCGATTCACTCTAATGACTGTTTCTTTTGCCTTGCAGAAGCTGTGGAGTTTGATTAGGTCCCATTTGTCTATTTTGGCTTTTGTTGTCAATGCTTTTGGTGTTTTGGTCATGAAGTCCTTGCCTATGCCTATGTCCTGAATGGTTTTGCCTACATTTTCTTCTAGGGTTTTTATGGTGTTAGGTCTTATGTTTAAGTCTTTAATCCATCTGGAGTTAATTTTAGTATAAGGTATCAGGAAGGGGTCCAGTTTCTGCTTTCTGCACATGGCTAGCCAGTTTTTCCAGCACCGTTTATTAAACAGGGACTCCTTTCCCCATTGCTTGTTTTTGTCATGCTGTCAAAGATCAGACAGTTGTAGATGTGTTGTGCTGCCTCCGAGGCCTCTGTTCTGTTCCATTGGCCTATATCTCTGTTTTGGTACCAGTGCCATGCTGTTTTGATTACTGTACACTTGTAGTATAGTTTGAAGTCTGGTAGTGTGATGCCTCCCGCTTTGTTCTTTTTGCTTAGAATTGACTTGGCTAAGGGCCGGGCGCGGTGGCTCAAGCCTGTAATCCCAGCACTTTG
>NW_022437046.1:6617738-6763453 GCF_009761245.1 Sapajus apella
GAATCTGTAAATTACTTTGGGCAGTATGGCCATTTTCACGATATTGATTCTTCCTAACCATGAACATGGAATGTTTTTCCATCTGTTTGTGTCCTCTTTTATTTCGTTGAGCAGTGGCTTGTAGCTCTCCTTGAAGAGGTCCTTTACATTCCTTGTTAGTTGTATTCCTAGTTATTTTATTCTCTTTGTGGCGATTGTGAATGGCAGTTCGTTCTTGATTTGGCTCTCTTTAAGTCTGTTATTGGTGTATAGGAATGCATGTGATTTTTGCACATTGATTTTGTATCCTGAGACTTTGCTGAAGTTGCTTATCAGTATCAGGAGATTTTGGGCTGAGACAATGGGGTCTTGTAGATATACAATTTGTCTTCTGCAAATAGAGACAATTTGACTTCCTCCTTTCCTATTTGAATACGCTTTATTTCTTTTTCTTGTCTGATTGCTCTGGCTTATTTCTGTTCTAATCATTATTATTTCCTTCCTTCTCCTAGCTTTGGGTTTAGGCTGTTCTTCATTTTCTAATAATTTAAGGTACAAAGTTAGGATTGCGATTTGAGAGCCTTTTTTCTTTTTCTTTTATTTGACAAAGGGTCTTGTCAGTTGCTGAGTTAGTCTCAAATTCCTGGGCTCAAGCAATCTCCTGGCCTCAGCCTTCCATGTAGCTGGGATTATAGAACAGTGTCAATATGCCTGGCTGCTGCTGCTTTGTGTGGTGGGGGGGCGGGGGTTGTGGGAAATGGAGTCTAGCTGTCTTGCCTAGGCTGGAGTGCAGTGGTGCAATCTTGGCCCACTGCAAACTCCTCTTCATAGGTTTAAGTGATTCTGCTGCCTCAGCCTCCCAAGTAGCTGGGATTACAGATGCTTGCCACCACACCTGGCTGATTTTTATGCTTTTAGTAGAGATGGGGTTTCGCCATGTCAGCCAGGCTGGTCTTGAACTCCTGACATGAGGTTATCTGCCTTCCTCATCCTTCCAAAGTGCTGGGATTACAGGTGTGAGCCACCGCCCTTGGCCAGCTTTCTTTAATGTAAGCATGTACAGCTATAAATTTCCCTCATAGCACTGCTTCTGTTGCATCCCATAAGATTTGATACGTTTTATCTGAAAATACTTTATAATTTTCCTTATTATTTTTCTTTGATCCATAGTTTTGTAATATGTTGTTTAGTTCCCTTAGATTTGTGAATATTCTGGTTTTCCTCCTGCTGTTATGATTTCAGTCATTTAAAATGTATTAACCTTGCTTTGAGCCCTAATATATGATCTTTTCCAGAGAACATTCCACATGTACTTTGAAGAATGTGCATTCTCCTGCTGGGTGAACTCATCTATGTATGTCTGGTAAGTCCAATTTGTTTATAGTATTGTTCAAGCCTTCTGTTTCCTTCTTGATCTTCTGTCTTGGTGTTGTATTCATTATTGAAAGTGCGTTATTGGGCCAGGCACAGTGGCTCATGCCTGTAATCCCAGCATTTTGGGAGCCCAAGGGAGGTGGATCACTTGAGGTCAGGAGTTCAAGACCAGTCTTGCCAACATGGTGAAACCCTGTCTCTATTAAAAATAGCCAGGTGTGGGGGCATACACCTGTAATCCCAGCTACTCTGAGGCTGAGGCACAGGGATCACCTGAATCCAGGTGGTTGCAGTGACCTGTCTCACGCCACTGCACTCCAGCCTGGGCAATGGAGTCAGATTCTGTCTCAAAAAAAAAGTGACATGTTAAAGTCACCTACTGTTACCATAGAACTATGTTTCTCCTTTCATTCTGTCGATGTTTCCTTCATGTATTTAGGAGCTCTGAGGTGTGCTGCATGCACATTTATAACTGTTACATCTTTTTGGTGAATTGACTTATTATCTCTTAAAACAGCTTTTGACCTTAAGTCTATTTAGTCTGAGATTAGTCTAGCTCCTCCTCCTTTTATTGGTTACCATTTGCATGAAATATCCTTTTTCATCCTTTCACTTTCAACCAATGTGTAAGTCTCTTACAGTCTTTTGATTGTAGAATTCATTTGCATTTTTAAAGACTATCATCTGACCAAACTCACTACCCTGTTGGGTGACTGTGCCATGAGGCCCACAGTGAGCAGTTCCTCTGGGAGGACTCCGGCACACCATTTACAGAGCCTCCTGGTGCCACTCTGTGGATTGTTTTCTGCATGGCTTATTGGTTTGTTTTCTCTCTCGTTTTCTTCCTTCTGCCTTCCTTTGTGTTAATCGATTTTTTTGGTGTGACACACTTAGAATCCCTTCTTATTTCCTTTTGTGTACATTCAATAGATATTTTCTTTGTAATTACCATGACGATTACATAATACATCCTGAAGTTATAACAATCGATTTTAAACTAGTAAGTTCAATCACATAAAAATACTCTACTCCTTGACAGCTCTACCCCATCCTATGTTGTTGTTACAGAGTATATCTATATTTTAGAGAGAGGGTCTCACTCTGTCACCCAGGCTAGAGTGCAGTGGCACTGTCATAGCTCATTGTAACCTCCAGCCCCTGGACTCAAGTGATCCTGCATAGCCAAGACTACAGGTGCATGCCACCATGCCTAATTAGTTTTTTTATAAATTATATATTTAACATAGACTTACGGTTACATATCTCTTTTAAATACAATAAAATAATTAAAATGAGATATGAATCAAAATTCCAATAATACAGGTTTTTCTATGTGGCTTCAAATGCCCACCTAGCATCCTTTTGTTTTGACTTGAAGGACTCCCTTTAGCATTTCTTGAAGGGTAGGTCCCAGTGTAATGAACTCTCTGCACTTTTGTTTATCTGAGAATGTCTTAATTTCTCTGGTAGGGTGCGAGGTGGGAGGATCACATGAGGTCAGGGGTTCGAGACCAGCCTGGCTAACATGGTGAGACCCCATCTCTACTAAAAATACAAAAACGTGGTGGCAGATGCCTGTAATCCCAAATACTTGGGAGGCTGCACCAGTGTACTGCAGCCTGGAGGACAGAGCAAGACCCTGTCTCAAAAAGATAAGACACTTTTTATTAATTTCTTCCTCTTTTTCTTATGAGAGTTCATAAGAGGCCTTTATGTTGTAACTTATTGCTGTAACCGAGGGAGCGTGAACTCACCACTGAGACAAAGACCACGCCAAATTACAGGGTCCTCATTGCTGGTGGTGCTGAGGACTCGTGTCTCTCTAACCCGCGGCCTCAAAGGGAGGGTGTCAAGACCTTTTATGTCTGTAAACCACCTCCTGGGTGAGGGTGAGGGGCTTCAGACATTCTGAGGGCCAGGGAACTTTGATCATTCCAATTGTTACTTAAGTGGTTCGCGGAAGTCAAGATAAGTGTAGTTTACACATTGTCCAGGTAGGGTAGAAATTACAGGCCTTAGTTACTTATTACAAGTCGCAGGGGCCGAGATGGCATGGGTTTGGACTGCTTGCCTGTCACATCAGAGTTACAGAGAGCAATTTCAACAGAAAGCCGACATATGGTTGAGGTAGTTTTATGGGTATTTCCCATGTCACATTATAACCACCTTTTAATTTGTCTTTCAAAATTTCACTATAATCGGTGACTGCTTTAAATACTTCACTGGTGTTCAAGAGAGGGGAAGAATTTAGCCCTTGTTTAAAAAATAATAGTAATAAACCCATTCGGACATGGCGGCTCACACCTGTAATCCCAGCACTTTGGGAGGCCGAGGCAGGCAGATGATGAGATCAGATGTTTGAGACAGTCATGGCCAACATGGTGCAACCCCGTCTCCACTAAAAACACACACAAAAAAATTAGCTGGGCTTGGTGGCACCTGACTGTAATCACAGCTACTCAGGAGGCTGAGGCAGGAGAATTGCTGGAACCCGGGAAATGGAGGTTACAGTGAGCCGAGATTGTGCCACTGCAGTCCAGCCTGGGTGACGTAGCAAGACTCTGTCTCAAATAAATAAATAAATAAGCCCTAAGAGGAAGGGAGAGGACCTTAACTGCAGATAATAGTCCATTGTTACCCTGTGGCTGTAAATCTTCTGAGTTGCTTGTCCTGCCAGATGTTCTGTTGATGGCTATAGTAGCTGACACTTTTGTATTTACACAGTCAGAACAATGAGTGCTTCTGCTTGATTCCCAGATTCTCCAAGCTTC
Organism: Sapajus apella; assembly: GCF_009761245.1. Lineage (NCBI taxonomy): Eukaryota > Metazoa > Chordata > Mammalia > Primates > Cebidae > Sapajus > Sapajus apella. The sequence goes on from NW_022437046.1 coordinate 6,621,863, forward strand.
CCACGGAGCCGCACCACCTGCTGTCTTGGCACTTCATGAGTCCAGTGCTGCTTCCCGAGAGGATCGATTTGGTGGACGATGACCTTGATTCCTGCCTCTAAGCCTAGCTTTATTCTCAGCAGCCACCACCTTTTTGGTACTAGAACAGTGCTTTCTCTAGTACACTCATAAGTGGATGCTGAAATCACAACCTGGCCATTTGGATGTTCAACTAATGCTTTATGCGGCAGAGTCCCTGGAACTCACCAAAGCTCAGGTGTGTAACACTACCTTGTTTCTCCATGGCTGGGAGTGCAAACATTGTTCATGCATTTATTTCTCATTTTTGACTTTGGAGGTTTTGTTTTGTGAGACAAGGTCTCACTCTGTCATGCAGCCAGAAGTGTAATCATGGCTCACTGTAACCCTGACTTCCTGGGTTCAAACCATCTCACCTCAGCCTCCAAAAGTGTAAGGAGTATACAAGCATGAGCCACTGCACCTGGCCTACTTTTGAGCTTTGAGTTCTTTATATCTTCTAGAGATGAGTCCTTGGTCTGATAGGTGGTTTGTAAACATTTTTTCCAATCTGTAGCTTATCTTTCCATCTTTCTAATCGAGTCTTTCAGAGAGCAAAAATATGGTCTCTCTTGGCAATACTCTGCCACTGTAGCAGGAGAGCAGACACAAACAGTATGTAAATGAACATGTGGATGTATCCCTTGAGTAAGTGTCCATTTGTGGTAAAGAGATCTCTAGACAGATCAGTGCTGAGAGGTTATTTCATTCAGTAATAATTGAGCTGTGGATCATCTCTAACCTCATGCCTACTTTCTCTTACTCCACTGTTTTCTGTTGCTGCTGGTGGGAAAGAAATTGTCAACACGTTCTTCCTTCTTTCCACCCTCCTCAGTAGCTTTTAGGGCCTTTTCTTTGTCTTTTCTGCAATTGTGTTTGGATGGGTCTAGATATGAATGGATTTATTGTATTGGGGATTGTGCCTCCTGACTCCAAAGGGTCCTGGGTCCTGTCTGTTTTTATTCTGGAATTTTTTTTTTTTTTGAGACAGACTCTCACTCTGTTACCAGGATAGAGTACAGTGGCAAGATCTCAACTCATTGCAACCTCCAACTCGTGGGTTCAAGTGTTTCTCCTGCTTCAGCCTCCCAAGTAGCTGGGATTACAGGCAAACACCACCATGCCTGGCTAATTTTTGTATTTTTAGTAGAGACGGGGTTTCACCATGTTGGCCAGATTGGCCTCAAACTCCTGACCTTAGGTGATCCACTCATCTTGGCCTCCCAAAGTGCTGGGATTACAGTGATGAGCCACCACACCCGGCCTGGAATTTCTTTGAGACATGTTGGATCCTCTCATGTCATCTGCTCTTTGTCATATTTTCCAGTTCATTAATTTTGTCTTCTGCTGCTGAATTCATTACGTTTTAAATGTCTGTGAATGGCAGCCACTAATTCTGGCATCTGAAGCTCTTGGAAGTCCACTCTTGTTACCACTGACTTCTGTTCCCTTTTAGAGGGGCTTTGGCTGTGGCAATCATATGCAACACTGGCTGAATAATCTCAAGGTAGCTAGTGTTAGAACTGAATTAAAGGTCCACCCTGGTAGTAGGGACAAACCCCCCCACATTTGCTCACAGAAGTCATCTTCTGTGTTGATGATGATTTTTGTGGTATGAGAGCAGAGGGAAAACAGGGGCTGAGCATTTTCCCTAAACGATAGTGAACATTCAAATCCCTAGTGAGGCTGGATGCGGTGGCTCACGCCTGTCATCCAGCACTCTGGGAGGCCGAGGCAGGTGGATCACTAGAGGTCAGGAATTCATGACCAGCCTGGCCAACATGGAAAAACACCATCTCTACAAAAATACCTGCCTGTATTTTTGGGAGGCTGAGGCAGGAGTATTGCTTGAACCTGGGAGGTGGAAGTTGCAGTGAGGTGAGATTGTGCCACTACACTCCAGCCTGGGTAGATCATAAATAAGAGAGATAATTGACTCACAGTTCTGCAGGCTGTCCAAGCACAGCTCCAGCATCTGTTTGGCTTCTGGCGAGGCCTCAGGAAGCTTACGATCATGGCAGAAATGGGAGTGGCTTCAAAAAGAGGAGGTGAAAGGCTCTTTATAAACAAACTGCTCTCAGGTGAACTAATAGAGCAAGAACTCATGCTTCACCAAACGCAGGATGCTAAGCCATCCATGAGGAATGTACACCCTCTAACAAACATGAGATTTGGAGGGGACACACATTCAAGCTGTATCAGGCCATAAATGTTTTGTTTTGACTCTTAGTTCCTTAAATGACAATTATTTGTTCTCCCTGGCAAGAGAGAGAGACGGATTTTCCCTCCAGCTGGAAGGCAGATGCCAGCCAGGGGGCAGAGTGCCAGCCAGCTGGGGCAGCTTACTGCACTGTGGGGAGGGGCCAGGGACCCGAAGTTGCAGGCACACAGTTGGATGTAGGTGGCCGCCAGAGTGCAGGCAGGCTGGAGCCTCCTGGGTGCCACAGGAGTCCTGCACACACAGGCTGAGGAATGATTCAGGGTCCACCTGAAATCAGGGCCACCCAGTTACTGTCTCTAGCCTAGGCCCCTCCTCCATGCCACTCCCCAGAGTAGACTGGGGAAAGGGCTTTCTGTGCCCCAGGAGCCAGGCTCACTCTCACCACCCGGAAGGAATTCCCCAAGCTAGAACGGAGGTCCTGGAAGAAGGCCCAGCAGGCGGGGCTCTGTCCTGGGCAGGTCGGCTGAGTCTTCTCGGTGGCCTTGCAGTCACCATCCACCTGGTGGGACAGACGCAAGACTCAGGCCTCCCACTGGACCATGTGGCTCCCCTACATACATCGGCCTCAGCAGGAGACTCCCCCCAATCCTGAGCCTGCAAAGACTGCTGCAGGGCCAGCAGGCCACCTGCCTTTCCTGGGACTCTGCAGCGAGCGGCCCTTAAGGGCCTCAGCCAGAGGGAGGAAGGGCAGGTGCACCTGCTCACCTGCCAGACCAGGCTGAGCTCCTCCAGGCTGTGGGCCACAGAGCCAGCCGGCAACATCAGCTCACTGCCTGCCTTATTGCTGTTGGTGCCCAGAAGGCCAGCGGATATACCTGTGGGGAGGAGGGAAGCTGAGGAGGTCCTGAGAGCCTGTGATCCTCCCCCTGGGGTCCTGTACGACAGACAAGCCTGGGGCACACTGAGAAGTGGTAGAATCCTGCCACCTCCACCCCAGACTCCTGGAGCCCAGGGCTCTGGCTCCATACCCTCATCAAAGGAGGGAGAGAAAGCACAGGGACTGAGGATAGCGTGTGTCCCTCCCATCCCCTGCCCATGGCCTCAGCTTGAGTGGCCAGAATCCAGGCCCACCCTTTATGTTCCTTGGCAGAGGGACCAGAGAAGGGCTCACTCCACCCTTATCCCAGGGAGCCACATATCCCAGGGATGGGGGCAGAAAGCCCTGAGCCTCAGTGCCATCATCTCAACCACAGTCGCTACCTACAGCCCGGGGACCTGTCGCACTGGAAGCTGAGAATGGTGCATCCCAAAGGGGCTCTTGCTGGTGGAGCCAACCCTGCCGGGGCCCAGACTCACCTTGGTGCCAGAGGCCCAGAGTCAGGCTGCAGAGGCTGGTGGGCATGTCACAGGAGACAGAGACCCCGTCCTCACTGGCCAGCTCAATCCTGGGGACGTCCCTCCTTGTCATGGCAGGTGGCAGCTGGAGGTCTGGACAGCTCTCCCCTGGCAGGTAGGAATTGTATAGCCTGTAGGCCTGTGGACCAGAGGGGGTGGGCAGGAGAGCTGACCCACAGCCAGGGGACAAGATTGAAAGTGCCATCCCCCAGGCAACCGGCCACAGGCACAGGTCTCCAGGGGAAGCTCGGGCCTCTCCTCCTCACCTGCAGGCTGGGATAGAAGATGAGGGTCACATGGTTCAGCTCCACCGTCAGGGCCATGAGCCCCAAGCCTGTCCGACTCAGCATCAGGGAGAATGTGTTATGAGCAAAGTCTTGGGCCAGGAGGATGCTGCTGCACTGGATGCTGAGGTCCCACACCTGGCTGTCAAAAGTCACCAAGTCACCATGTGCTGGGCCCAGGCCACCAGGGCATGGTCTGGGGAGAAGCAGCCCCAAAGGCAGGGTGAGTGGAGCCAGCTCCACCCACCGCAGTGGGAGCACAATGCCTGCTGGGCACCCCAATGCCTAGAGCCCCAGCTTAGCCTGCCCTGAGGCCAGGAGTCCCCCTCCCCTGGTGCAGTAGCCAGAGCCCCAGCAATCCCCCACCAGCTTCAGGATGACATGAGCTGAAGGGCTACAGCCAATTCAGCCCTAACAAGGAATGGAGTCCTGAGACCCGCTACAAAACTGCTGTGCTAAGTAACAGAGCCTGGCTCAGAGACCACGTATTCTATGCTTCCATTTATATCAGATGCCCAGTGCAGGCACAGCCATGGACATAGCAGGCAGATGGGCTGCTACAGGGTTTCATTTGAGGATGATAAAAACATTTTAAAATTGATTATGGTGAGGCATGCACAACTCTGAATAAACTAGAAGCCACTGAATCGTGCACTTAAAATTCACAAATCAACCAAGCACATGGTGCTAAGCCATCCCAGCGCTTTGCAGGGCTGAGGTAGGAGGATCACTTGAACCCAGGAGGTCAAGGGTGCAGGGAGCCAAGAGCGCACCACTGCACTCCAACCATGACAACAGAGTGAGACCTAGTCAAAAAAAAGAAAAATTATACATGTCATCCATTTAATCTCAAGGAAGGTACTGGGGGGAAAAAAGACATTAAGTGGATGGCCAACAGCTCCCTCAAACATGACAGCAGAGCCCTGCAGACCTGCCCTCTTCAGGGTAGGGAAGAGATGGCCTGTGAAGGAACAGGTCTGAGCAGTCCCACCAGCTTGTCCCCTGAGCTTTGCCTCGGGGGTGCTCGTGCCCATGGTGGAAAAGCACCACCCATCATGCACAGCCAGATACCTGTTGGCCAGGGCCAACATCCCGTGGGAGGCACTACCAGTCCCATGGTCAGCTATAAGAACTGAGGGGCACAGAGAAGCCCATGGTCACACACGCACAACTTGAAGACGGGGCTGTTTTCTACAGCATCAACATGCTGCTTAGACATGACTGCACCCATGCTTCCAGGGAGCCCTAGGCCTCCCTGTGAGTCGCACACAGATAAACCGCTCTTAGCCAGGCCTGTGTACAGTGGCTCTCCCATGCATTAAGAACCATACATGCCACATTTTCCCTGTCCAGTCTATCATCGATGGGCATTTGGGTTGGTTCAAGGTCTTGGCTATTGTAAACAGGCTGCAATGAACATTTGTGTGCATGTGTCCTTATAGTAGAACGAGGCACATATACACCATGGAATATTATGCAGCCATCAAAAACGATGAGTCTGTGTCCTTTGTAGGGACATGGATGAACCTGGAAACCATCATTCTCAGCAAGCTGACACAAGAGCAGAAAATCAAACACCGCATGTTCTCACTCATAGGTGGGTGTCGAACAATGAGAACACATGGACACAGGGAGGGGAGCATCACACACTGGGGTCAGTTGGGGGGAAGTGGGGGAGAGGTAGCATGGGGAGAAACGCCAGGTATAGGTGAAGGGGAGGAAGGCTGCAAATCACACTGCCACGTGTGTACCTATGCAACAATTTTGCATGTTCTTCACATGTAGCCCAAAACCTAAAATGCAATAATAAATGAAAGAACCATACATGCCTCTTACCCATGTGAGCAAGCCACGTGCTTACCTGCATTTCACAGTGGAGGAATCCAAGTCCACAGACGTTAGCAGACTCACCTGAGCCACATGCAAGCTCCCCAGGAGCCCAGAGCCAGTCATCCCAGCAGCAGATTGCACTGACCTGCGAGTCTGAACTCAGTTAGTGCCCTTCTAGCTGTAATGGGGGGTCTGCCTTCTGCTCCAGCAGAGCCCACAGCGAGGGAGCTGGCCTGAAGCCCTAAACCACACACTGTACTCCTCTGTTGGGCCAGGCCTTATGTTCTAGACAAAAGCAGGATGTGTAGCCTCAGCTCTAGTCCCATAGGACCTTGGCAAGTCCAGTAAGCTCTGGGCCTGGCACTGTGATGCCACGAGCCTCTGCAGGCTTCCCTGTGCCCCCACAGTACCTGCCCCTGCATGGCCCTGCTGCTGTGCCCATGGGGCAGGGGGCTCCCAGGGAGGAGGGCAGCACAGCCTGGGACAGGATTCACACTCCCAGGGACCCTGCAGCAGGCGGCGTCTGAGCCGGTAGAATTCGGCCAGCACATTGGCCCTGGACAGCTGTCAGTGGCCACAGCAGCTTCTCCTCCACCAGGTAGCCAGTCACCCAGGCCATGTCAGCCTCAGGCAGCAGCAGGAGCAGCAGCAGCATCACCACCACTGAGTAGTTTCTAGAGGGAACGCACAGGACAAGTTGCTGTGCCTGGCTGAGCCGTGCATCCTTTGGCTACAAAGGGGGAGCTCACAGGTCTGCAGGAAGAGCTCTGCCATGGAAAGCATGGGGGTGCCTCTTGGGGAGGGGCTGTCCTTGTTTTAGGGAACCCCATAACAAGGTGGAGGAGCACAGAGGCCGGCATGACAATGGAGGTGGGGTTGAGGCCAGGACAGAAACAACCTGCCCTATTTTGAGGACACAGATGTCTGATGTCATGCCTGATCTGCCCCCTGGGTCCTGGGCAGCATGGAACCTGTGTGTGGGGATGCCGAGGACAGGAGCTAGAAGGTGTAGGAAATTGTTTTGATTTGTTTTCTGGGACAGAATCTCATTCTGTGTCGTAGGCTAAAGTATAGTAGTACTATCTTGACACTATGACATCTGCCTCCTGGGTTTCAGTGATTCTCCTGCCTCAGCCTCTAGAGTAGCTGGAACTACATGCACTCACTGCCATGCCCAGCTAATTTTTGTATTTTTAGTAGAGTCAGGGTTTCACCATGTTGGCCAGGCTGGTCTCGAACTACCGACCTCAAGTGATCTGCCCAAAGTGCTGGGATGACAGGCATGAGCCACTGTGCCTGACTAACTGGTCTAGGAAATGTCTACAGTTGAGGGGAGGACTGGAGCTTTCTCAATATGCAGAGTAGGGTCAAGCCTATGAGATCTGAATGATCAGGGAGATCTCGGCTCACGTGGGGGTGGAGTTGGATGAGGAACATTGCTCACTCTGTTGTTGCTAGGCCGGTGGAGGGGGTGCAGGGGTAGGTGGCCTCACTTACCTTCTAGGGAGCCCAGAGGCCCTGCAGCTGGGGGCAAGAAGCAGCCTGAATGCCCTCCCTGCCAGTTGAATCCATTTTTTGGCACCTCCACCAGATCCCACTCACCAGGTAGGCGAATAACCAGGCAGGTGATTCTTCAACCGAGCCAAAGCCCCGCCCTGGGAGTTCTTCCCTTCCTCAGCCTACATTCTGACCTCAAGGCAGCAGGAGCAGGAACTTGTATTACATGGAGCCTTTTCCCCATGATGTGGGTCTAGTCCCTATTCTACAGCTGGGGAAACTGAGGCACACAGAGCCAATGCAGAGGAATCCCAGTTAGAGGCAGAGCTGGGGTCCAGATGCTCTGTGAGGCCTCCAGCATGGAAGAAGGGGGCTGCCTCCCTTCCTGGAGCCCAGTTCCTGGAGGGCCTCATGCCTGGGAGGGAAAAGGATACTGGGTCCCCAGGCCCCTGCTGTAGACTTGGTTCCCCACTTCCATCCACAACTGCCATGTTCTCAACACAGGGACCAAAGGGGCCTTTTGAAGTGAAAGGGTGATCATGTCCTTCCTAGGTCAGAGCAGAAGCCAGAGTCCTCCCCGCCACCCTCCAGCCTCGGGACCTCCCAGTCCCTCCCAGTTGCATCCACTCTCCCTTGCTCACGTTCTGCTTCAGCCTAACCAGCTTGCTATTAAAACAGGCCAGACACGGTGGCTCTTGCCCTTAATCCCAGAACTTTGGGAGGCCAAGTCTCTAGAGCCCAGAGTCTGAGACCTGCCTGGTAATATGGCGAAACCCTGGCTCTACTAAAAATACAAACATTAGCTATATATGGTGGCGCATGCCTGTAATCCTAGCCACTTGGGAGGCTGAGGCAGCAGAATCACTTGAATTTGAGAGAGGTTGCAGTGAGCTGAGATCACACCACAGCACTCCAGCCTGGGTGACAGAGAATGAGACCCCATCTCAAAAACAAACAGGCCAGGCACATCCCTCTCCCAGGCCTCTGTGCAGTAGTGCCCCCACCTGGAGCTCTCTTCCCACGCTGGCCCCATGGCTGTTGCTTGAACTGTACGTTCTCCTCAAAGCTGACCATGGCCACACCATAGGATTCCCAGCCCACCATCTCACCAATGTTCCATCTCTAGCATTTGCCACCTAAGGTACGGCTCAGTGGTGGTAAATGATGGGCAGTGGGCCACACCCTGCCTGCAGCCGGCTTCTGCATGGCCTGCAGAAAGAAGGGATTTGTGTTTAAAAGATTACAAAACAGGCTGGGAGTGGTGGCTCATGCCTGTAATCCCAACACTTTGGAAGGCCAATGGGGGGGGTGCATTACCTAAGATCAGGAGTTTGAGACCAGCCTGTAGTGACAAAACCCTGCCTCTACTAAAAACTCAAAAACAGCCAGGTGAGGTGGTGTACGCACCTGTAGTCCCAGCAACTCGGAAGGCTGAGGCAGGAGAATGGTTTGAACTCAGGAGGCGTAGGTTGCAATGAGCTGAGATCACGCCACTGCATTCCAGCCTGGGCTACACAGCAAGACTCCATCTCAAAAAAAAAAAAAAAAAAAAGATAATTATGAAACAAAAGGAAATGTGACAGAACGGAATGGCCTGCTTAAGACGTGACTCTCAGGCTCTCTGTAGGGAGCTGTGCACACCCTGCTGTAGATGATTTCTTGGGCTTCGTGTCTGTCTCTGAGTAAAACTGAGCTTCCTGAAGGCAGGGGTCAGCCTTGCCCACTGCACTCCTCCGCAGCAGCTCCTAAAATCCTGCCTGCACTGGAACTGTGCTCACGAGGTCTCTATGGAGTGAGGAAGAAACCCCAGCTTCCTCTTCTGTGAAATGGGGAGTGAAGAAGCCTCTGTGCAGGGTGGTTAGAGGAGTCAGTGAGTCAGAGCGTGTCGAAGCATTCAGGATTGAGCCTGATACGTGGCAGGAACGCTGGATGCGCCACTCCCAACCCTGTGTTACCTGGCTGTGAGGCCATACAGGTCCAGCAGGGGTTTGCAGAGCCTCTTCTGTGCCTGTGAGAACATAGCCTCAGCCCAGGACAGCATCTCGTGGGCCACCTGGAGAGGGAGGGGACAGTTAGAGCTCTCTTGTCCTCAACTGCCAGCCACGCCCCATCCTTGCTCTCACTCACCAGCTCCAGGGCACCTTTCACAGACCCCAGGGCCACCCTGATGGGCCTGGGACCCCTTTGCCTGACATCCCGGGCACCCAGATCTGCAGCTGCCACATGGCCTCCTCTGCCTGCTCCCACCACACCTCCTTTAGGGGCTGCAGCGTCACCGCCAGGTAGGAGCCCTTCAGTGTGGCTAGGGGCCCTGCAACTGGCAGCCAACACCCACCATGAGGCCTCTGGGCAGGTCAGAGGCTTAGCCCAGGCCTCAAGGAGACAGGGCCTCTTCCTGAGGTAAAGATGGTGGGGGAGTGGGGGAAAAGGAATAGAGCAGCAGGCACTGAAGATCGCAGGTGAGTTGTCACAGCAGACCCGAGCCGCCTCTGCAAGGCCTGCTCATAGCTTGTCTGGAAACTTGGATTGGGGGAGGGTTCCCACCACTCCTAGAAGTGATACGAGGCTCTCTGCAACTGAACTGTTTGCACAAACATGGTTTATGCTGAACCCCAGCTTGCCTCCTAGCAGTCTGACAGTGTGGTCCGCGCCAAGCAACACCTGCCAATAGGGCAGCCCCACTAAACACCCTGTGTCACATAGTGCTAGGACAGCCAAGTGCCTCCCGTGTGAAGGCGGTGGGACTGGGAGAGGACACTAGGTGCTGGCCCTGGTTCCCCCTGGACTCCGTCCCGGCCCCCTTCCCTGCACCAACACTCCTGCCGCCTCTCACTGTAGTCAATGGCAGCTGCGAACAGCACAGCGTGCCGAGTCATGGAGCACTCTTTCAAATTTACTGCCCTGTGGGTGGCCATGGGACTTTGGCACAGCAGAGAGGACACGGAGGTGACATTCAACAGCCAGTCAGAGGGACACCCACCCTGGCTCTGGGCAGGGTCTTGGGGGCTCTGTGCTGGGCCGGATATTAGCTCCGGATGGTGGAGAGGCCAGAAGTTCTTCGTCCTGCCAGGAGGGCAGTAGCTGTGAGCGTTTAACGACCACACAGCCACAGAGAGCCCATCGTGGAACCAGAAAGAGACCCTGTGGCAGTGAGCTTCACAGAAACAAGGTTGTCCACTTAAAAGCAGAAGACTGGAGAAACCTAGGCAGCAGGCATAAGGGATATTAGCTTCGAGACCCTGTAAGAATAAGACAGCAGACCATGGAAAAAAAGAAGGTTGGGGCCGGGCACGGTGGCTAAAGCCTGTAATCCCAGCACTTTGGGAGGCCGAGGCGGGTGAATCACGAGGTCAAGAGATCGAGACCTTCCTGGTCAACATGGTGAAACCCCGTCTCTACTAAAAATACGAAAAACATTAGCTGGGCATGGTGGCGCGTGCCTGTAATCCCAGCTACTCAGGAGGTTGAGGCAGGAGAATTGCCTGAACCCAGGAGGCGGAGGTTGCGGTGAGCCAAGATCGCGCCATTGCATTCCAGCCTGGGTAACGAGAGCGAAACTCCGTCTCAGAAAAAAAAAAAAAAAAAAGGTTGGGCCAGGCACGGTGGCTGACACCTGTAATCCCAGCACTTTGGGAGGCTGAGGCGGGCGGATCACAAGGTCAAGAGATCAAGACCATCCTGGCCAATATGGTGAAACTCCATCTCTACTAAAAATAGAAAAATTGGCTGGGCATGGTGGCCCTCACCTGTAGTCTTAGCTACTTGGGAGGCTGAGACAGGAATTGCTTGAACCCGGGAGGCAGAGGTTGCAGTGAGCCAAATTCATGCCACAGCAGTCCAGCTTGGACAACAGAGTGAGACTCCATGTTAAAAAACAAACAAAAACCCCAAGACTGTAGGTCTGTAAGAAATAAGACAGGGGTCTCAACACAGCTGAGCTGCAAGCCAGCGGGAAGCAAGGCCACCATTCTGATTGAAACAATGCCATAGACCAACGTGAGGGCTTCAGGCCCCGGACTAGGCGTGGATTTTGGTGCAGGGTTGAGCCCTCCCTCCCACACTCACATTGCAGCTCATTCTACAGCTGCTCCAGCCACACCTGCAGCCAGTTCAGGTAAAGACACAGGTGCTGGGTCAGTGCCTGCCTGGCCTGGCTCTGGCCCCACAAGGTGGTGACCGCCCGACCACTCGCCTGCATGGCCTCCAGCCCTGCCTGGGACAGCCGAAGGAGGAGGCCTGCCACGCCATCCAGGGTGCCTGCTGGCTGTACCTGAGCAGGGAAGCCAAGGCAGAATCAGGGTGAGGTCCAGGTAAGAGAGAGCCCCAGACCCTCCTGCCTGGCAAGAGGGGGCTACCAGCCAGGCCAGAGGGGGAGCTTTCCACCCAATCCTTCCCCCCTGTGCTACCCACCAGGTACTGGAACCTTCTTTTCCAGCCAGGCTTGCACCTGGGAGCCAATTGCTGCAATCCTGGACTGTTAGAACAGAGAAGAGGCTGGGACTCCCTCGGGGCCGCATAGCAATGAAATAGACAAAAGGTCTCGGTGCCAGCAGCAGGTGCGGGCCTCACCCTGGGGCCGTGTGCTCTGGTTTCTGGGCACAGATGGACCCAAAGGGCTCAGGGTTCCTGGCACTGTGGTCTCTGCCCAGAGAGAGAACGGTAACCCCTTCCCTGTGTCCCAGTCCAGGCCCTCTCACCTCCACATGGCCCAGCAGGCTCCCCTGGCAGCCATACGCAGCCAGCAGGAGGCTGTGGTTGGCTGCCTGCCATCCTGGAAAAGGACCTCTACCTCTGCTGATCGCCCGTGGGCACATGCCCGCAGTACCACACTCTCTTCTCTGCCCTCTGGAGCCAGAAGGGGACCTGCTGGGGCACCCTGATGTTTCCAGCTGCCTATTCCTCCTCCACCACTTTCTGTAGCTCCCTGCTGCCCCAGGCCAAGCCTCAAAGCCCTAGGACTTGAGAACCTGGAGCTGCACCACCTCAGTCAACCTGCTGAGCCACCTGAAGCCCCCTCCTCTGTACCCTTCCCAGCAGCCTCACCTCACATGGCTGTCAGTGAGGGATGCCATGCAGTCCTGACAGGGTTTCCTGAGCCTTTTGAGACAGGGTCTCACTGTCACTGAGGCAGGAGTGCAGTGGCACCATCACAGCTTGCTCCCAGCAGCTGGGACACAGGAGCACACCACCCCACCAGATTTTAAGTAGAGATGGGAGTCTCACTATGTTTCCCAGGTTGGTCTCGAAACCCTGAGCTCAAGCGAACCTCCTGTTTTGGCCTCCCAAAGTGCTGGGATTATAGGTGTGAGCCCCTGGGCCCAGTACTGACTTCTGAAATCTTAATGCCCAGACCCCTTTCCTTTCTTGAGCCAATGGGGGCCATGACCCAGTAAGCCGAGCTGGGACCCAGCTACCACTCACTTTCCTCATGGGACACAGAAGCCTGGAGACTGCTTGGGGTCCTGGACATGGACAGCCTCACTTTTTCCTCCCTGTTGTCCACATTTCCTTCCAACTGGACCAGGCTTTGAGAAGCTGAGGTGGAGACATGTGCCAGTAGGCCAACCGCTGAGACTTGGAGCCATGAAGCTGGGAGCGGGAGGGCAAAGTCCTGAGTGGAGTCTGTCCCAGGCCCTGTCCCTGGTCTCTGCCTCCTGCCAGCCCCAGGCTTAGGAAGGGGCTGGCTGAGGAGGCTGCAGTCAGACCTGTAGAAAACAAAGGGAAGGCACAATAACCACACCCAATCTCCAGGGCACAAGGTTCCCTGTGCCACATCCCTCCCGAAAGGCTCGCAGTGCCTCATCACAGAAAGCACCTATGAGAATACTCAGGGCTGGGCACAGTGGCTCACGCCTGTAATCCCAGCACTTTAGAAGGCTAAGGTGAGCAGATCACTTGAGCCCAGGAGTTTGAGACCAGCCTGGGCAACACAGCAAAACCCTGTCTCTACCAAAAACACAAAAATTAGCCAGTCTCTTAGCAAATAGATTTAAACAATTTTTTAAATATCCATCTAGACCAGGCACAGTGGCTCACACCTGTAATCCCAGCACTTTTGGAGGCCCAGGCAGGTGGACCGTGGATCACGAAGTCGGGAGCTCGAGACCGTCCTGGCTAACCCGGTAAAACACTGTCTCTACTAAAAATACAAAAAATTAGCTGGGTGTAGTGGCACACACCTGTAGTCATAGCTACTTGAGAGGCTGAGGCAGAAGAATCGCTTGAACCAGGAGGCAGAGGTTGCAGTGAGCCTAGATGGCACCACTACACTTCAGCCTGGGTGACAGAGTGAGACTATTTCTCCAAACAACAACAACAACAACAACACCACCATGTAGGAGCCCACCAACCCAGCAGCAGCCTCCACAGGGCAACTTAGAGATGGCTTCCCAGGCCCCACCCAGACACTGATTTAATTGGTTTGAGGGGGCACCCCGGGCACTTGTGTTTCTAACATTTGCAGTTCCCCGGTGTTTCTGCCAACAGCCCAGGCTTTCCGAGTTTGCATAGGAACCACTGCAAAGGTCTAAGCAAGTTCAAGGAGATGTGGGTAACACCTGGCATAACAGCCCAGGCACTGAGCAGTTTACCTAAATCCCTGCAGGTGCCTATCCTTGGGGCATGGCAGGGACCAGGACCAGGACAGGTGTCTAGAATGGGGTGGGGGAGAGGCTCAGAGGCCCCTAGAGAACAGAAGCCTGGAGAAGGCCCTGCAGGGAAAGGAGCCTCAACTACCCTGTATTCTACTCCAGACACTGCAGCTAACAAGCTGTGCACCCTTCAGTAAGGGTGGCACCCTCTCTGGGCCTCAGCTCCAAGGTCTGTATAACATACAGAACAATGGTTCACAAAACTTAGAAGGACTTAAAAGAGTGTGTGTGTGTGTGTGTGTGTGTGTGTGTGTGTGTGTGTCTGTCTGTGTGTGCACGTGTGCACGTATGTCTATTATGGATTGAATTTGGTTCCTCACATATGTTGAAGTGACTCCCCATACCTGTGAACGTGGTATTAATTGGAAATCGTTTTTTTGCAAATGTCATCAAGTTAAGATGGGACAACGGATGAAGGTAGGCCACACACCCAATGAATGCTGTTCCTAGAAGGCGGCCATGTGAAGACACCACCCAGAAGGCAGAAGTCCACCACATGGGACAGAGGCAGAGACTGGTGCGATGCCACCATAGCAAAGCATTGCCGTCAGTGACCAGAAGCTAGAGGTGGTACGGAAGGATCTTCCCTAGGACTTTCAGGGCAATGTGGCCCTGCTGACAACTTGATTTTGGACTTCTGGCATCTAGAACTGTGAGACCAAACCTTGGCTCCCAGAATGGAGCCAATGAGAAGGCACCAGAACAGCTGTCCCAAATAAATCTGGGACAGGGAAGCAAGAGGACCAGTCACTTGCTGAGTGTCCACCATGAGCTCATTCCCAGGCATCTTGTTCCATCGGGCATGGGGCTTACAGATCTGGGAGCAGCCAGGAGCCTGGCTGGGAAACGGGAAGTGACCATCAGTCCCAGAGAACAAGAAGCTTGGAAGGATAAGCTCCTTTGAAATGACCACAGCTGCTGGACTATCAACCCACAAATGCCATCCTCATCCAGCTCCAGATGCCAGGAAGGGAGGAAACTCCCTTCTCACAAGCACCTACTATGTGCAGATGTTGTACAAATGTCTGTTTTCCTCCTAAGGATTTTGCAATGGCGATGTTAGATGTTCCCATTTGACAGTGGGGAAGACTGAGGCTCAGCAAAGGAAAGTCACAAGGTCAAGTTCACCCAGCCAGGGAGACAGAGGAGGCCAATGGAAACGCCGAGAGAGCACCTGCTATGTCACATGCCTTGGCTGTGTAGGCAGTGGGAACTGCTATCCAGACCCCCAAAAACCACCCTATGAAATACCTGATCCAAGATGAGGAAACAGATGTTCAGAGAGGTTCCTTGCTGGGATCGCCTGGCCAGGTCAGGGCAGAGTAGGCATTGGAGGCAAACTCCGCCCCTTCCTACTTCCCAGGGCTGCTGGGAGGCAGCAAGGGAAGGAGATGGGGCCAATAATGGCTAATGACAGCAAATACTTACATAGTGGCAGTTTTCCATCAGGCATTGCTCTAAGCAATCTATGCCTATGAACATATGTAATCTTTGCAATATTAACACCATTGGAGATAGGGCCAGTGCAATTATTATAACCATTTTACAGGGGAGGAAACTCAGGTGCCAGGAGGCAGCTGGGCTCAGATTCAAACTTGGGCAGCCCAGCTACTACCTCTCCGTTATAGGAAGGGCTGGGTGTTGGGCCAGTGGAGGAGCTGCTTTGTCTTGGCGCCAGGCCTAGCCTGGGGTTCAGCAGGTATTTGCTGCGCCCAGAGTGTCCTCTGGCCCCATCCAGGGTGCTTGTCTGCAGTTCCTCAGGTGGCTACTAGATGGTGGGGCCCAGGCAGTGAGGAACTGCTGGCCAGGGAGGAACAGTAGGGAAGTCCGGGCATCTTCCCCAGGGACCGTCAACCTGGTCCTGGCCACTCACCTCCAGCTCCCAGGAGAAGTCAGGCGAATGAGGCCTGCTGTGGTTTCAGAGGGTCAGGCTGAGATGCAGGCTGTGGTCTGGGGCTGCGGCGAAGCCCAGCTGGCAGTGGGAACGCAGCAGGAGCCCATCCTGGCCCAGGATGTGTTCTCTGGAGACCAAGAGGGCCTAGGATGAAAGAGTCTGGGTGTCAGGCAGGCCCGGGGTGGGGGTCTGGGTGGTAAGGGCTGCTTCTCCTCACCATCCCCTGCACCTGGAATACTGCAGCAGCTGTCACCTCCCAGCCGCCAGGCCTGCCCCTGCCCCTGCCCCAGCTAACCTCTAAGAAACACAAATCAGGGCCGGGCGCGGTGGCTCACACCTGTAACCCCAGCACTTTGGGAGGCCGAGGTGGGTGGATCACAAGGTCAGGAGTTCAAGACCAACCTGACCAACATGGTAAAACCCCATCTCTATTAAAAATACAAAAATTAGCCAGGCATGGTGGCACTCACCTATAATCCCAGCTACTCAGGAGGCTGAGGCAGGAGAATCCCTCGAACCTGGGAGGCGTAGGTTGCAGTGAGCGGAGATTGCACCACTGCACTCCAGCCTGGGTGACAGAGCGAAACCCTTTGTCTCAGGAAAACAAAAAACAAAAAAACAAACGCAAATCAGACATTGTCCCCTGCACTTAAGAGAAGCCGGGCTCTGGCATGGCCTGTGGACTGTTTCGTCTTCCCAACCTCACCTCCCTCACTGCCTCCATAAGGGCTGCCCCGTGGTCCTCAAGACAAAGTCCTGCCTCAGGCCCCTTCCCTCTGCAGGGCTCACCCTCACCAGTGAGGCCCCTTTTCCAGCCCCCTGTCCCCTCTCCCTGCTTCCTCCCTGCACAGCATTTACCACGCCCTCACCACAGAACAAACAGCTCTAGTTTGCTGTATCTCCCTGGCCCCACTGGAATGCACTACCCAATCCCTGAACCTAGAGCACAGCCTGGCATAGGTAAAACACATACATGTTTTCTGAATGAACAGAGGAATAGATAAGGGGTGGGAAACGATGGTTCAGGACTGAATCTGGCTCACTGCCAACTCTTATAAATACTTTTACTGGAATACAGCCATATGCATTCACTTACATATCATCTATAGCTGCTTTCACAAGACAGTGGTGGAGTTGGTAGTTGAAACAGAGACTGGATGGTTCATAAAGCCTAAAATACTTACTATCTGTCCCTTTACAGAAGAGTGTGGGTCCCTGGGATGCATGGATGGATGGATGGTAGATGGATGATGATAGATGGATGGATGCATGGATGAATGGATGGTGGAGGGATGAAGGGATGCAAGGGAGTGAGGGTGGAAGGGTGGGAGGGCAGGAATAGGGGGATGGATGGAAGTTGGGAAGGAGGAAGGAAGGATGGGTGAATGAATGGATGGGTGGGTGGATAAAAGAACCAATGCACCAGCTACCAACCCCAGGAGGGGAAAGAGGTTGAGGATAAGGGGTCCCAACACCTCTCTTCTGAGGCAATCATGACAACAGCAATGCTAACTTCTGTGCCAGGCACCAAGGCTGAGCATTCCTGCATCACATCTCTCTTAACTCCCACGATCACCCTACATCCTGGAACCTGCTGCTGCTTCCATTCCTCAGATGAAACACTGGAAGCTCAGAGAGATGTGCCCTGCCCAGTCACCCAGCAGGCAAATGGCAGAGCCACCATGATGGTGTCTGACTGCCTTGCTCACACCCCTGCCTCCTGCGGGCACCACCCTCCGTACTGCCCCATTACCACGGGTCCCTGGTCCTCCAGCTGCCCCTTCCCCCAAAGCAGACTCACCCTGGGCAGGTCACAGAGCCCCAGGTGGAGGAAGTGCCGCAGCCAGTGTGCGTAGTCAGTCTGTACTTCTCCCCAGAAGCTCTGCTGGGCACAAGAGGCCCCGAGGACGTGCTCCAGCATGGCCTCCATGATGATCTTGTCTGGCTGAAATGGCCGATGCCTCTGGAATTAGAGGGCCCATGTGTCAGGGGCTCATCATGTAAGAGAATTCCCATGGCCAGCTGCAGGTGGAGACCCTCACCTAGCAAGGACATGTGCCAGGAATCCACCATCTGAGCCCCCGTCAGCCACAGCACTCCCTTACACTCTGGTGCAGGATTTTCTTCTTTTTTTTGAGACAGAGTCTTGCTCTGTAGCCCAAGCTGGAGTGCAGTGGCACAATCTCGGCTCACTACAACCTCCACCTTCCAGGTGCAAGTGATTCTCCCACCTCAGCCTCCCAGATAGCTGAGACTAGAGGTGCATATCACCACGCCCAGCTAATTTTTTTGTATTCTTAGTAGAGACAGCATTTCACCATGTTGGCCAGGCTGGTCTTGAACTCCTGGTGGAGTTCAAGGTGATTCCCTGCCTCAGCCTCCCAAAGTGGTGGGATTACAGGTGTGAGCCACTGCACCCTGACCAGGGCAGGATTTGTGCTGTGAGCACTTAGGGGGATGGGCCTAAGAGCCCCAGGAACCCAGATGGGAGGCCCAGAAGAGGAAGGGGGCTTCCAGGGCCAGTTCTCCCCAGTTCTCCATGGGCGGGTTCCTGCCCGAGCCTCTGCAGAACAGTGCTCAGCCCCATGAGGAGCCCATCAGGTAGTGATGCTGGAGGAGACCTGGTCCCTGATGCCTCCAGGGAGGAACCTGAGCTCCCAATCTCCCTCCGCCCCCTCCTAAGAAGCCCACTAGCACCCCACCTCCTTCCCCATCTGTTTCCAGCATCTCATTCAGGAAACAAATGCTTTTGTCTTCCAGAGCCCTCACCACATCACAGGTAGGAAGGGAGTATTGTGCCCATTTCACAGGTGAGAAAACCAAGGTGCACAGCAGAGAAGTGAGTTGCCCAGGGTCCCACAAGCACTGGAACTGAAAACCACACAGTCCCAAAGCCGGGCACTCCTGTAGCATGTGGAGCCATGTGGGGGTTCCCTGCCTGGACACTGCTCCCCAGGCCTCACCTCGTATGTCAAGTTCTGCCGCATGCGCTGCTGGCCCCAGGACAGGTCGAGCAGTTCAATGAACATGTCTGGGGTCTGTGTTATGGTCCCGCAGGCCCGGAGGGAGTCCAGGCCCAAAGTTTTCTAGAGCTGATAGGGAAGAGAATAGGGTACATGACTTGGGGTGGGGGGAAGCCGAGAAGCCTGGAGCAAAGGGGAGCCCTATACTGGGCACAGCGGCCAGACACCACATACCTGCCCCAGGGAGACAGCCAGGCAGCCATCCCAGGCAGTGCTACGTGCTGAGAACCTGTCGGCCCAGGCGAGCTGCAGAGTCACAGGCTGTTCTCTGTTCCAGGTGAGCTGTACCTGAGTTGAGATGGGAACGCAGTGGTGGGGGTAAGGGAGAGACTCGAGGGAAAAGAGAGGCTAATGGCACCCCCACACCCCAACTCTGTTGGGAAATGAATGGCTAGGGAGGATGGAGAAGCTGACACTGCCCTCCTGCAATATCCCCGTAGAGGAATTAGGATGGAGGGTGAAGAGATTGCCCTGCCCCTCATCTCTGGAAGAGCCCAGAGCCATTCCCAGGCTGCAGACTGAAAGCATCTGGATTAAAAAAGCCACCTCATCTCCAACACCCAGACTCAGCATTTCCAAAAGCAGAAAGCAATCGCATGCCTCCATGCGGCCTCCAGGGCCAGCAGGATCTGTTCCTGCCCATCTGACCTCATCTCCCGGTCACCCACCCCTGCCAAGCACTCTGTCCCTGTCTTATTCCCCTTCTAGCTCTCCCCAAAGCACCAGGGTCCTTCCCACCAGAGGCCTTTGCACATGATTTTGCTGCCTCCTGCAGTGCTGCTTCTGCAGCTTTTCACAAGCCTGGTCCTTCCCATCTCAGGGCTGCCTCCCCCATGAGGCCCTCACTGACCACCCACCTACAGTAGCTCCCCCACCCACCTGCCCATTTACTCTCAATCTTATATACTCTTTATACTCTTTTTTTTTTTTTTTTTCTGAGATGAAGTCTCACTCTGTCGCCCATGCTGGAGTGCAATGGCATGATCTTGGCTCACTGCAACCTCTGCCTCCAGGGCTCAAGCGATTTTCCTGCCTCAGCCTCCTGAGTAGCTGTAATTGCAGGTGTGCACCACCATGCCCAGCTAATCTCTTGTATTTTTAGTAGACAGGGTTTTGCCATGTTGGCCAGGCTGGTCTCAAACTCCTGACCTCAAGTGATCCATCTGCCTCGACCTCCCAAAGTCATCGGATTACAGGCGTGAGCCACTGCGCCCAGCCCATCTTTACTGCTTTATGGTGCTTACCACACCTTCTAATTTTTAAATTTATTGCTTGACTTGAATTCTGCAGAGCGTCTTTTGCCTGCAGACAACTGGCCTATTGTCCTCCCTTTCACAGATGGAAAAACCAAAGGCTCAGAGAGGCGATGGGAGATGCCAGAGGCCACCCAGCCAGATGGGGTGCCCAGCTGCTCACTCAGTCCCCAAAGCTACCACTAAACAGGCAACTATAAATGATGAATTGGAGACTCCTGGACCTGTTTCCCATGTTAAAATGTGAGCTGTCCGCAAACACTGCATGGTATACAGTAGGTGCTTAATGAGGTATTGATAAAGGAACAACTGAAGGAAAAACCTTGGAGATCCCAGGCTTCGGGGAGCTGTGATTCTGGAGAAGTTGTTGTCACTGATGAACACGGTCTTCTTCTCCTACCTGAGGTGTCCAGTCCCCCAGGCTCAGCCACATAGCTCCCAGCTCCTGCCCCCACCAAGGGCGCCTGGGACATCCTCACTCACCTGTCGGCTCTGCCTGCCACCCCTGCGCTCAACAAGGCCACTTGCCTCCGCTTGCTGCCAGGAGACATTGAATGGGTGAGCCAGGGCCAGGCAGGCAGCCAGCTCACTCTTCCCCAGCCATAGGGAGGAGGAGACCAGCACCTGGGGAGGGGGACAGACCCAGCCAGGGGCCTTACCCAGACAGGCTGCACCTCTTTCCCACCCGCACAGGCCACCTTCTCCATCAAAGTCAAGGCTGCAAGGACAGATGGCGTTGAGCACAAACCCAGCCCTGTGCAAGGCCCTGGGAGATCTCTGCCCATTTCTCAGAGGAGGACATTGAGGCTTGGAGAGGATGGAATGTACACGTGACAGAGATGAAACTGGAGGTCGCCCTCCACTTCTACCGTCTTCCCTAGCTCTGTGGCTCCGGGCAGGTCACAGTATCTCTAAGTCCTTCAATTTCGCCATCTGAACACAGGGCTATTAATAGCACTGAGCAGATTGGAGGCTGAGGTGTGGGTTGACCCACAGCACCTATCACGGGATAAGCATTCAGGGCCTGTCAGCCACTGTCACTGCTGTGCCTGTCAAGGTGTTGCGGGGACCCAGGTCTCCTGCTGCCCTTCTAGTGAGACTGTGGGACATGGTGCAGCCTTCTCAGCCCCAGGTAAGACTCCTCGAGCAGGGGAGGGCCCCAAGGACCCTGCTCAGCCTGCAGAGTGGAGTTCAGCTCTGCCCCAGGGTGACCTTCAGCCCTGACACCTACCTGATTCCTGCCATCCCAGCCGACAACCAGGCCGTCCCGGTGGCTGCCTCCCGAATGCTCTGAGGACAGGTGGAGGCTGCAGTGTCGAGGCAGTAAGAGGGGCAGCAGGTGGGTGAGCTCCACTGGGCGGGGGAGGACACACACAAAGGGTAGGCACACACAAAGGGTCAGCAGCTCCAGCCCCAGGGTGGTTCAGAGGACTCTTGGCAGCTGCCGCTGCCAGCTCAAGCAGGTGGCCACTGAAGGCCACACCCGGGTAATTTTCACAAAATTTGGAAGCTATGCGCTCACTTTGTCACTGTTACTGCTTGACACCCTGCACTCTCCCTGTGGGAATCCCCATTACAATGAGACTTCAAGGCTTCTCCTGGAGGTGACATCTGCCTCCCCAGCCCTCGGAACTGGGCTGGTCTCATGTTCTAATAGAATTTGGTGAAGTGACCAAGTGAGCGCCAGTTCTAAGCCCAGGCCTTAAGAGGCCTCACCACACTTCCTCCCTTGAACCCCTTCCCAGCAACATGAGAACCAACCCTGCTCACCTTTGGGCTGGTGCCATCCGGGGCTGGAGGGAGCCTGGTTTCAGGTCAGGATGTCCGAGCGAAGCTGACAGCCAGCCCCCGAGCAGGTCAGAGAGCCCAGCCAAGGCCAGCAGAGCTGCCTGCTCACCCTACAGACCTTGAACATGTGGAAGACCAGAAAAGCTGCCCAGGTAACCCACAGCCTTGTGAGCAAGGACCAATGCTTGCTTGATGCCGCTGAGTTTTGGAGCAGTTTCTTACCATCTTGAATCAAGATCTAATGGGAGCAGCCCCAACCCCCAACAAACTGCATCGCTCTTGGGGGCCTCACATGCATGGGTGACCTGCGCCCTCTCAGATCCCCCACGCTGCCCAGTCCTATGCTCTCCTTCCATCTCGGGGTGTGACAGATGGCACCCCATAGCTGAGTCCTAGCAACAGTCTGCACACCCTGGGTCTTTTTCCTTTGTCCCCCCGGTGAGTCAAGCTGCCCTGACCTCCTGCATCACTTGACCCCACCTCCTGAGGCCCCTGCACTGTCCTGCTTTCCCAGACCCCTACAGCAGGAGCGGCGTGAAAGTGTTCATCCAGAATGACTTCCCATCACTCCGTCACTTGTCCCCAACAAATTCTGAGGTCAGCTCAGACTAGGGACAATTTCCTCATGTAATCCAGTTCTCCGTTCACCCCTCAGAAGGCTGAGGGCCAAAAATAAAGTTTTGTTGATTTTTTGTTTGTTTGTTTTAAATGGAGTCTCACTGTGTCCCCCAGGCTGGAGTGCAGTGGTGCGATCTTGGCTCGCTACAACCTCCACCTCCCAGGTTCAAGTGGTTCTCATGTCTCAGCCTCCTCAGTAGCTAGGACTACAGGCATGCACCACCATGCCCAGCTAATTTTTTTTGTAGAGACAGAGTTTCACCATGTTGGCCAGGCTAGTCTCTAACTCCTGACCTCAAATGATCCACACACCTCAGCCTCCCAAAGTGCTGGAATTACAGCCATGAGCCATTACACCAAGCTCCCAAAATAAAAAAAGTTTGAGGCCAACAGAAGATGCCCTAGGGGACTAGGGAGACCCAGGGGTCCTGAATGGTCAAGAGCCAGGTCTCCGTAATCTATATGGGGGTCAGAGGGCAGCTCTGGGTTCAATCCTTGCTCCACGATTACCAGCTGTGTGGCCTGGGCCAGGTGACTTAACCTCTCTGAGCCTCCATTCCTCATCTGTAGAATGGGAATGGCATTCCTAACCCGACCTCCTATGCTCATTCACGGACGTTCAACACCTACTATGTGCCCTGCGGCAAAGCAGACAAAAATCATCCCTGCCCTCATGGAGCACATATTCTGGTGATTCTAGTGCAGAGAAAATGAGAAACAAAGGTATTTGTATGCTACATGGTGTGTTCAAATGACAGGACTGGGGAGAGGGTGGGAGGTGATGGAGGAGTGGAAAAGAGGCCTCCCTGAAATACCATCGGAAAAATACCTAAGGGAGGCAAGGGAGACAGGCAGGTGTGTGGGAGAGCTGCATTCCAGGCGGCAGGATCAGCCCGTGCCAAGGTCCTGGGGCAGCAGCAAACCTGGTGTGTTAAAGAATGGAAAGGAGTGGAACGGGGGGGGGGTGGTGCTGGGGGCTGGGAGATGAGGTGAGATGGGGGAAGGGTGCGGGTTCTGCCAGCTTGCAGGCCCCTCTGAGAGCTGTGGTGTTCCCATGTGATGGGAACAGCTGTATTGTACTGAGCTCTCGTGGGTACACAGCTTGCCTGGCATGTAGGTAGTAAGTGCCCAGCCAATGCTGGCTCCTCTTATTGCTTTTATTTTCCCCCCATAATGGGCTGAACCATGGACCCCAAAAAGAAATAATGAAGTCCCACTCCCCTCACCCTCTGTCCTATGAATATGACCTTGTTTAAAAATAGGGTCTTGGGCCGGGCGCGGTGGCTCAGGCCTGTAATCCCAGCACTTTGGGAGGCCGAGGTGGGTGGATCACGAGGTCAAGAGATCGAGACCATCCTGGTCAACATGGTGAAACCCCGTCTCTACTAAAAAACTACAAAAAATTAGCTGGGCATGGTGGCGCGTGCCTGTAATCCCAGCTACTCAGGAGGCTGAGGCCGGAGAATTGCCTGAACCCAGGAGGCGGAGGTTGCGGTGAGCCGAGATTGCGCCATTGCGCTCCAGCCTGGGTAACAAGAGCGAAACTCCGTCTCGGGGAAAAAAAAAAAAAAATAGGGTCTTGGCTGGGCGCGGTGGCTCACAACTCTCACCCCAGCACTTTGGAAGGCCGAGGTAGGTGGATCACAAGGTCAGGAGTTGGAGGCCAGCCTGACCAACATGGTGAAACCCTGTCTCTACTAAAAATACAAAAATTAGCCAGACATGGTGGTGCACACCTGTAATCCCAGCTACTCAGGAGGCTGAGGCAGGAGAATCACTTGAACATGGGAGGCGGAGGTTTCAGTGAGCCAAGATCACACAATCGCACTCCAGCCTGGGTGACAGAGTGAGATTCTGTCATAAATAATTACATACATAAATAAATAAACAGTCTTTACAGATGGAATAAGTAAAAATAATGTCACATTCAAGACAGATGGGTGTTCAATCCACTGTGGATTGTTTTGTTTTATTTTGAGACAGGGTCTCATTCTGTCACCCAGGCTGGAGCACAGTGTTGCAATCATAGCTCACTGCAGCCTCGACCTTCTGGCTCAAGCGATTTTCCTGCCTCAGCCTCCCGAGTAGCTGGGACCACACACACATGCCACCATATCTGGCTGAGATTCCTCTGCACACCAGCTAAGATTTCTGTGTTTTAAGCCATTCAGTGTGTGGGACTTGGTTGCAGAAGTCCTAGGAAACTAATCCGCCTGCCTTGGGAGTGAGGCCATTCATGGGAAAGGCTGTCCTGGTTGTCCCAGAGCCCAGGGCCACACTGGGCTTGATGGGGTGCCATCTGGGTCCAGGCCTGAGGCTACTGGTTGGCCCAGGCATGGAAGAAGCTAGCTCCCCAGTCCCAGAGCTGTGCGCTGAGTGCCTTACCATGTATCTGCAGCTCTGCAAGCAGGGAAGCCTCGCCTGGGAATCCAGCCCACAAGAAGGCCTCACTGTTATGCCAGCTCTGGCCAGAGAGCTCCAGGTGCCCATCATGGTAACAGCAGCTCACAGAGTAGTTGAGAGATATGTGTCCCATCAGGATGCTTCCAGAATGCTCAAAGCCCGAGCTGCTGTTGTGAATGTCCGTGAAGACCTGGAATGCCACCAAGGAGATGCTGGGCTGCCCTGTGCAGAGAGACAGCCAGCCCGGAGCAACCTGGCACTAGCTTCCACACACCCTGGGGTTATCAGTGCCATCTGTGTCTTTGTGGTGGGAGGACCTCAGACCGCCTTGAAGGAGCAGGTTTGATGACCAATGCAGTTACTCCAACTAATTACACGTGCACCAAGGAACCCACAGAGAAAATACAGAGAACCAATCAGGAGGTGGGGCAGGCAGGGGAGCAGGGCCTGGGGAGGATGGCTAGATCAAAACTTTGGGAAGAGGAAGATGTCCTGGTTGATGTGAAACAGGTTGGCAAACTACAGCCTACACCTTTTGTTGTAAATAAAGTTTTATTGGAACATAACCCTGCCTGTTTGTCACAGGTGTGTGAACCAGAGCAACTCCATCTAGAATAAGGGCTGAGTAAAATGAGGCTGAGACCTACTGGGCTGCATTCCCAGATGGTTAGGCATTCTAAGTCACAGGATGAGACAGGAGGTCACACAAGATACAGGTCATGGCCAGGCATAGTGGCTCATGCCTCTAATCCAAGCACTTTGGGAGGCTGAGGTGGATGGATCCCTTGAGGTTAGGAGTTCAAGACCAGCCTGGCCAACATGGTGAAATGCCATCTCTACTAAAAGTACAAAAAAAAAAAAAAAGACCCAGGCATAGTGGCACCTGCCTGTAATCCTAGCTACTCAGGAGGCTGAGGTGGGAGGATTGCTTCAACTAGGGAGGTGGAGGTTGCAGAGAGCCGACATTGTACCACTGCACTCCAGCCTGGGGAACAGGGTAAGGCTCTGTCTTCAAAAATAAAAGAGTAAAGAGAAATCAGGTGCAAGTGTAGAGTGCATTAGCACGAGCAGGGGTGCTGTGGTGGTGGAGAAGGTGGTCAGGAAAGGCCACTCTCTGAAGGTGATAGACATGAGGGCTGAGCCTGGGGACTTCTGGGGAGAGCAGCATGGGAGGGCTCTAGGTGTTGGTGCCATTTATGGTCCTTTTGTTTTGTTTTGTTTGTTTTGTTTTGTTTTTGAGACAAAGTCTTGCTCTGTCACCCAGGCTGGAGTAAAGTGGCACAATCTCGGCTCACTGTGATCTCCACCATCCGGGTTCAAGCCACTTCAGCCTCCCAAAGAGCTGTGATGACAGGTGTGAGTCACTGCACCTGGCCTATGCATCAACATGTTTAAATTCTTCTGAAAGCTGTGCTTTCAGAAGAGTGTTCTGACAGCCATCGGAAATAAATGACAGAATGGCAGGACAAGAATCATGTCAGTGACAGGGTGGCTATGGACATCTGCTGGCCCAGCAGCAAGGAAGCCACTAAGACCCCAGATTCTACCTCTGCAGCCTGCCTGCACATGAATCCTCCTCCCCACATCAGTAGAAGCCTGGAACTCTCAGAACAGCAGACCTCATCAGCCACTGCCACCTTCACCAGAATGATGTGATTAATTCGTTCACACAGAAGACAGCAGGAACCCCGAGAGAACAGGATCCAGAATGTGTGGGTTTTGATGGACAGGGTGGTAGGATCTGAGAGGCTCCACCTACCTCACCCCCTGACCCCTACACTCCTTCCCCAGTCCTGCTCGGCATAGAGACTAGAGTGACATCACCAGAAAGGTAGATGCTTGGAAGGACACCAGCGACACAGAGAAGAGGAGGCCAGAGGTCCGCAAGGTGCCCAGCCCCTGGCCTCGGATGCCCAGGACTCTGTCCAGAAAGGCTCCCTCCCACCCATGGAACTTGATGGTCCTCGAGTTCCTGAGGATGGAGCTGGTGAGCCAGGCCCTCAAGTCCTTCTGCCTCATTTGCTCTCCTAGGATTGGAGGGAAGAGAGAGATGAAGACACGGCCGGTCCAGAATTCTCCCCTGCACCCTGACAGTCATCCTGCAGCAAATCCCACTGATCTCACCAAGTGTGTCCCAAAGCTGTCTGCTTCTCCACATCTCTGACCCTCAGTCCTTATCTATCCACCATCATCCTGTGCCTGGACTCCTGCAGGAGCTGACCCGGGACCACTGCCCCCGGGAGGCAGCTTCTGATGCCTGGAGAACAGAGGCTGCCCCTGAGCCCACTTGGGTATGGTGCCATCAGGAAGGCTATCTGGAGGTGGGTAATGCCTGAGTTACATCTTTTTTTCTTCCTTTTACATTTTGGTGGAGTTGGGGGAGGAGTCTCACTATGTTGCCCAGGCTGGCCTCAAGCTCTTGGGCTCAAGTGATCCTCTGCTCCCGGCCTCCTAAAGTGCTGGGATTACAGGCGTGCGCCACCTTGCCTGGCCATGGGTTTTCTTGAACCAAAGCATATTCCTTGTCATGTTTAACAGAATTGTGCCCCAGCCCTGTACTTTCCTTGATTCATCCTCCTTTGAATAGCAAACCTCTCAAAAGCTGTAATGAACATGGAAGAGCCACTGGCCAGGTGGGCTGGGTGGTGGCAGGGGGGCTGTGGTCCCAGCAGTTGGCATCCCCTTACCCGGGATGTACACATGGCCTCATGTACCTGTCCTTTTATCTCCTAGGTCAGCTCGTCGACACTGTCTGGGTGAAAAAAGGAGACCAGATCTTGTTTTCATCCATGTTCGAAGCCAATATCACCATCCACAACATTGCTGTCAGTGCGTGACCGAGGCACCAGTAGCCCAGAAATATTTAGATCTGGTTTATTAACCATACACCTGCCAGACCCAACTCAGCCAAAACATGAAATCAACCGGGTGCAGTGACCCACATCTGTAATCCCAGCACTTTGGGAGGCCAAGGCGGGTGGATCTCCTGAGGTCAGGAGTTTGAGACCAGCCTGGCCAACATGGAGAAACCCCATCTCTACTAAAAATACAAAAATGAGCCAGGTATGGTGGTGGACACCTGTAATCCCAGCTACTTGGGAGGCAGAGGTGGGAGAATCACTTCAACACAGGAGGTGGAGGCTGCAGTGAGCTGAGATTGAACCACTGCACTCCAGCCTGGGCAGAGTGCGAGACTCCATCTCAAAAAACAACACTAACAACAACAAAAACACAAAATCAAACCCCTGCCCTTTTTTTTTTTTTTTTTTTTTGAGAGATAGATAGGGACTTCCTGTGTTGTCCAGGCTACAGTGCAGTGGTACAATCATAGCTCACTGCAGCCTCTAACTCCCAGGCTCAAGCAGTCCTGCCACCTCAGCCTCCTGAGTAGCTGGGATTACAGGTGCATGCTACCATGCCCAACTAATATTTGTGTGTGGAGATGGGATTTCACCATGTTGGCCAGGCTGGCCTCAAACTCTGGGCTTCAAGTGATCCTCCCATCTCTGCCTTCCAAAGTGCTGGGATTACAGGCATGATCCTCTGTTCCTGGCCAAAACCTAATTACACATTCATGAATGACTGAGGGCATGAGCTTCTCTGTCTTTTAACAATGAAATGGATTATTCCTTGGGTATAACTTTGCTGGGGATGCTGTAACAAAGTGCCACAAACTAAGTGGCTTAGAACAAGACAAATTTGTTGTCTCAGGCCAGACGCCATGCTCATGTCTGTAATCCACATACTTTGTGAGCATGAGAGAATCTCTTGAGGTGAGGAGTTCGAGACCAGCCAGGCCAACAGGATGAAACCCCGTCTCTACTAAAAAAATACAAGGCCAGGACTGGTGGCTCACACCTGTAATCCTAGCACTTTGGGAGGCTGAGGTAGGCAAATCATGAGGTCAGGAGTTTGAGACCAGCATGGCCAACATGGTGAAACCCTGTCTCTACTAAAAATACAAAAATTGGCTGGGTGTGGTGGCACACATCTGTAATCCTAGCTACTCGGGAGGCTCAGGCAGGACAACTGCTTGAACCCAGAAGGTGGAGGTTGCAGTAAGCTGAGATCGCACCACTTTGCTCCAGACTGGGGGGACAGAGCAAGAATCCACCTCAGGAAAAAAAAAATATATATATATATATATATATATATATGGGCATGGTTGCATGTACCTGGGTTCCTAAGCTACTCAGGAGGCTGAGGTGGGAGGATTGCTGGAGCCAAGGAGAATGAGGCTGCAGTGAGCTGAGATCATGCCACTGCACTCCAGCCTGGATGACAGAGCGAGACCCTGTCTCAATAAATCAATAAATAAAAAATTCTTGTCTCCCAGTTGGGAGGCCAGAAGTGTAAATTCAGGTGTCTGCAGGCCGGGCTCTCTCTGGAGGCTCTGGGGAAAAATCTGCCCCAGCCTCTCTTCTGGCTCAGTCATCCCTTGACTTATAGTGGCCATTGTCCTTCTATGCATGTCTGTCTCTGTGTGCAAATTTACTTTTGGGCAGGCACAGTTGCTCGCACCTATAATCCCAGCACTTTGGGAGGCCAAGGCAGGATTACTTGAGCCCAGAAGTTCAAGACCAGACTGGGAAACATAATGAGATACTGTCTTTACATAAAATACAGAAAATTAGCTGGGCATGGTGGAACATACCTGTAGTCCCAGCTACTCAGGAATCTGAGGCGGGAGGATCACTTGAACCCAGGAGTTTGAGGCTGCATTGAGCTATGATCACACTACTACACCCTAGCCTGGGTAACAGAACAAGACAGTCTCAAGAAAAAAATATTTTATTATTTCTTTTTCTTTTTCTGGCAAAAAATTTCCCTTTTAGTAAGAACACCAGTTATATGGGATCAGGGCCCCTCCTTCATGACCCATTTTAACTTGATGACCTCTGTAATGGCCCGGTCTCCAAATAAGGTCATGCGTGTAATCCCAGCACTTTGGAAGTCTGAGGTGGGAGGATCACTTGAGGCCAGGAGTTCAAGACCAGCCTGGGCAATATAGTGAGACTTAACCTCTACAAAAACAAGCAAAAAAAATTAGCTGGGTGTAGGGGTGTGTACCTGTAGTCCCAGCTCCTTGGGAGGCAGGCGCACAGAGTGAGCCCAGGAGGTCGAGGTTGCCATCATCTGTGATTGTGCCACTGCACACCAGGTGGGCAACAGCAAGACCTAGTCTGTCTCAAGAGAAAAAAAAAAGGTTTGCTGATCCAATGTGCGGTAATTTTTAAAAACTTTAACTCTGTATTTTTTCATATTGCTTAGCTTTTCCACATGAACTCTGTGATTATAACCAGAAAATAGCAGTCACATTACTTTTTTTTGTTTTTTGAGATAGAGTTCTGATCTTGTTGCCCAGGCTGTAGTGTAGTGGCATGATCTCTGCTCACTGCAACCTCTGCCTCCTGGGTTAAGCGATTCTCCTGCCTCAGCCTCCTGAGTAGATGGGACTACAGGTACATGGCACCCCACCTCACTCATTTTTGTATTTTTAGTAGAGAGGGGGATACACCATGTTGGTCAGGCTGGTCTCGAACTCCTGGCTTTAAGTGATCTGCCCGCCTCAGCCTCTCAAAGTGCTGGAATTGCAGACATCAGTCGCCGCACCCAGCCATACTTATCTTTTTGTCCACAGAAATGACCAGCATTTCAATTTTTGTCTTGTTTTGTTTTTCTTAGATGAAAACAAACTGGCAGTTATAACTGGGGAGGACAATTTGTATTGTGGGAACCTGGGAGTCGCACCAAGTTCCATAATCAAAGTTGGTAAAAAGAAACTGGGGTCATGGGGTGGGGCCAGTGGCACATGCCTGTAATCCCAGCACTTTGGGAGTCCGAGGTGGGTGGATCACCTGAGGTCAGGAGTTTGAGACCAGCCTGGTCAACATGGTGAAACCCCATCTCTACTAAAAATACAAAAATTAGCCAGGCCTAGTGGTGGGTGCCTATAATGCCAGTTATTCATGAGACTGAGCAGGAGAATCACTTGAGTCTGGGATGGGGAGTGAGACTCTGTCTCAAAAAAAAAAAAAAAAAAAAATTCATCCTGAGATGCAAGGCTGGTTCAACATACAGAAGTCTATAAATGTAATTCACCACATAAACAGAACCAAACACAAAAATCACATGATTATCCCCATAGATGCAGAGAAGGCAAAACTCTCAATAAACTAGGTATTGACAGAACGTATCTCAAAATAATAAAAGCTATTTACGATAAACCCACAGCCAGTATCATAATAAATGGGCAAAAACTGGAAGCATTCCCTTCAAAATCTGGCACTAGACAAGGATGCCCTCTCTCACCACTCCTATTCAATATAGTATTGGAAGTTCTAGCCAGAGCAATCTGGCAAGAAAAAGAAATAAAGGGTATTCAATTAGGAAAGGGGGAAGTCAAATTATCTCTATTTGCAGATGATATGATTGTATACTTAGAAGACCCCATTATCTCAGCCCAAAATCTCCTGAAACTGATGAGCAACTTCAGCAAAGTCTCAGGATACAAAATCAATGTGCAAAAATCACAAGCATTCCTATATACCAAAAGCAAACTTAAACAGAGCCACACCAAGAACGAACTCCCATTCACAATTGCTACCGAGAGAATACCTAGAAATACAACTAACAGGGAATGTAAAGGACCTCTTCAAGGGGAACTACAAACCATTGCTCAACAAAATAAGAGAGGACACAAACAGTTAGAGAAACATTCCATGCTCATGGTTAGGAAGAATCAATATCGTGAAAATGGCCATAGTACCCAAAGTAATCTATACATTCAACAATATTCCCATCAAGCTACCAATGGCCTTCTTCACAGAACTGAAAAAAAACACCTTAAACTTCATATGGAACCAAAATAGAGCCCAAATATCCAAGTCAAATCTAGGCAAAAGGAACAAAGCTGGAGGCATCACACTACCTGACTTCAAACTATACTACAAGCCTACAGTAATCAAAACAGCATGGTACTGGTACCAAAACAGAGATTTAGACCAATGGAACAGAACAGAGGCCTCAGAGGCAATGCCACACATCTACAACCATCTGATCTTTGACAAAACTCACAAAAACAAGGAATGGGAAAAGGATTCCCTGTATAATAAATGGTGTTGAGAAAACTGACTAGTCCTGTGCAGAAAGCAGAAACTAGACCCCTTCCTGACACCTTACACTGAAATTAACTCCAGATGGATAAAAGACTTCAACATAAGGCCTAACATCATAAAAACCCTAGAAGAAAACCTAGGCAAAACCATTCAGAACGTAGGCATAGGCAAGGACTTCATGACTAAAGCACCAAAAGCATTGGCAACAAAAGCCAAAATAGACAAATCAGACCTAATTAAACTCCAGAGCTTCTGCACAGCGAAAGAAACAATCATTAGAGTGAACTGGGAACAAACAGAATGGGAAAAAATTTTTCAATCTACCCATCTGACAAAGGGCTAATAACCAGAATCTACAAAGAACTAAAACAGATTTACAAGAAAAAAATCAAACAAGCCCATTCAAAAGTGAGCGAAGGATATGAATAGACTCTTTACAATAGAAGACATACATGAGGCCAACAAACATATGGAAAAATCCTCGTCATCACTGGTCATTAGAGAAATACAAATCAAAACCACATTGAGATACCATCTCACGCCAGTTAGAATGGTGATCATTAAAAAACCTGGAGACAACAGATGCTGGAGAGGATGTGGAGAATTAGGAATACTTTTACACTGCTGGTGGGAGTGTAAATTAGTTCAAGCATTGTGGAAGACAGTGTGGTGATTCCTCAAGGACCTAGAAATAGAAGTTCCATTTGACCCAGAAATCCCATTACTGGGTATACATCCAAAGGATTATAAATTCTTCTATTATAAGGACACATGCACATGAATGTTCATTGTAGCACCATTTACAATAGCAAAGACTTGGAACCAACCCAAATACCCATCATGGTAGACTGGACAGGGAAAATGCGGCACATATACACCATGGAATACTATGCAGCCATAAAAATGATGAGTTTGTATCCTTTGTAGGGACATGGATGAACCTGGAAACCATCATTCTCAGCAAACTGACACAGGAACAGGAAATCAAACACCGAATGTTCTCACTGATAGGTGGGTGTTGAACAATGAGAACACATGGACACAGGGAGGGGAGCATCACACTCTGGGGGCAGGTGGGGGAGAACTAAGGGAGGGACAGCAGGGTGTGGGGGGCTGGGGAGGGATAACATGGGGAGAAATGTCAGATATAGGTGATGGGGAGGAAGGCAGCAAACCACATTGCCACGTATGTACCTATGCAACAATCTTGCATGTTCTTCACATGTACCCCAAAACCTAAAACGCAATTACATATACATATACATATATATAAATGTATACAGAAAGTTCCCTTTCCACCTCTTTCTCCCAAACAAAAAAAAAAAAAAGAAAAAGAAAGAAAAAGAAAAATTGAAGTTATTAATCAGTTGGTAAGGAATAATGGTCTTGTTCACAAACTTCGGATCCTTTTTTGCAGGCTAGAAATCACTCCAGTTAGTAAAATAATAATAGTAACAACAGCCAAAAGGGAAGAGTATTTAAAATGCAGGAGGTGCTGGTCTAGGCACATTCGTGGGTAACATTATTTAGACTTGAGCATCATTTTAGAAGAATATCCTCATATGATTCCTATCTGACTGGTGGAAAAACTGAGGCACAGAGACCTACGTCATCTGTCTGGACTCAAAGTGGTGTTAAGTTGTAGCGCAGATGTCACCTGACACTGTCTTGTGCACTATGCCTATCTAATTATTTTTATTATTTTTGAGATGGGGTTTCCTTCTCGTTGTCCATGCTAGAGTGTAATCTTGGCTCACTGCAACCTCCACTTTCCAGTTTGAAGCAATTCTCCTGCCTCAGCCTCCCAAGTAGCTGGGATTACAGGCACACACCACCATGCTTGGCTAATTTTGTATTTTTAGTAGAGATGGAGTTTCTGCATGTTGGTCAGGCTGGTCTTGAATTCCTGACCTCAGGTGATCCATTCACCTCGGCCTCCCAAAGGGCTGAGATTACAGGCATGAGCCACCACACCGAGTTTTGTTTTTTTGTTTGTTTATTTGTTTGTTTTTTGAGGTGGAGTCTTGCTCTGTCTCCTGGGCTGGAGTGCAGTGGGATGATCTCAGCTCACTACAACCTCCACCTCCCGGGTTCAAGCAATTCTCCTGCTTCAGCTTCCTGAATGGCTGAGATCGTAAGCATGTGCCACCACGCTGGGCTAATTTTTGTAGTTTTAGTGGAGTCAGGGTTTCACCATGTCGGCCAGGCTGGTCTTGAACTCCTGATCTTAGGTAATCCACTCAGGCATGAGCCACCTCACCTGGCCACTATGCCTATCTCATTGTATTTCTAAAAGGATAGGGAAAAGAAATAATTGTATTCCCATCCTCACAGTAACTCCATGAAGGAGATAATATCATTTACCTTTTACAAATGCGAAAACAAAAGCTCCAGCTTCTTTTTCCTGAGACAGTGTCTCACTTTGAAGCCCAAGCTTGAGTGCAGTGGCATGACCTTGGCTCACTGCAGTCTTGACCTCCGGGACTCAAGTGATCCTCCCACTTTAGCCTCCCGAGTAGCTGGGACTACAGGGGGACACTGCCACACCTGGAAAATTTTTTGAAATTTTTTGTAGAGAAGGGGTCTTGCTATGCTGCCCAGGCTGCTCTCAAACTCCTGGGCTCAAGCAATCCTCCCACATCGACCTCCCAAGTGCTGGGATTACAGGCATGGTCGCTCCAGCTTTTTATTTTTCCCAAGGCCACATTAAGTTGTTAGTGGCTGAGTCAAAAGAGTCCCAGGGTCTGCTGACTCCTACTTCAGTGTTTTTCCAGCTAGACTGTAGCCACTGTAATTCCTGGAAATTGTCTAACAGTGGACTGAGATGGATTATTTGGGTGTGTAGCACAAACAGAGGAACATCTCTTAGTAGACTGAACCCTGATGTTCTGATGGGGCCAGCATGTATGCTGGGGAAAGGTTCCATAGCTTCCATCTATGACCAGTGAATAGGAGTTAGGTACCAGGCATGTTGGCTCATGCCTGGAATCCCAGCACTTTGGGAGGCTGAGGTGGGTGGATCGCTAGGTCAGTTCAAGACCAGCCTGATCAATATGGCGAAACCCTGTCTCTACTAAAAATACAAAAATTAGCTGGGCATCGTGGCAGGTGCCTGTAATTCCAGCTACTCAGAAGGCTGAGGCAGCAGAATCGCTTGAACCCAGGAGGCGGAGATTGCAGCGAGCTGAGATTGCGCCACTGCACTCCAGCCTGGGTGAAAAAATAACACTCAGTCTAAAAAAAGAAAATCCTGGGCATTGGCCAGGTGCGGTGTGATGGCACACATCTGTAATTCCAGCACTTGGAGAGGCTGTGGCAGGCAGATCACTTGAGGTCAGGAGTTCCAGACCAGCCTGACCGACATGGTGAAAGCCCATCTCTACTAAAAATATGAAAATTAGCTGGGTGCGGTGGCGGGTGCCTATAATTCCACCTACTCAGAGTGCTGAGACAGGAGAACTGCACTAACATGGGAGGCGGAGTTTGCAATGACCTGAGATTACGTCACTGTACTCCAGCCTGGGTGACAGAGAGCGACTTCATCTCAAAGAAAAAAAAGGTGGGTGTGGTGGTGTGTGGTCTCAGCTACTCAGGAGGCTGAGGTGTGTGGATCACTTGAGCCCAGGAATTTGAGGCTTCAGGGAGCTATGATGGAGTCACTGCACTCCAGCCGGGGTGACATAACGAGACCCCTATTTCTAAAAAACTAATTCAAAAAATTAACAAAATAAGAGAGACAATAGGATAGTATTCATCATCAATAAGAGATCAATCACATCACCCACTGAATCTTGCGAACATGATCAAACTCTAATCTAATGGGTGAGCATGAATCCAGCTGCAAATATGCCACAAATACAAAAGACAGAGAACAGGTTCACCTGCACCAGGGAAATCCAGACTTTGAGAAATGCTACAGGCTCAACAGTGTGGAGTCTTCCAAAATCCATAGAAAGGAAAAGGGATAGGCCAGGCAAGGTGGCTCAGGCCTGTAATCCCAGCACATTGGGAGGCCAAGGTGGGCAGATCACAAGGTCAGGTGTTTGAGACCAGCCTGACCAACATGGAGAAACCCCATCTCTACCAAAAATACAAAAATTAGCCAGGTGTGATAGCATACACCCGTAATTCCAGCTAATCAGGAGGCTGAAGCAAGAGAATCACTTGAACCTGGGAGTCGGAGAATTGCAGTGGGTTAAGATTGTGCCATTGCACTCTGACCTGGGTGACAGAGCAAGACTCTGTCTCAAAAAAAAAAAAAAAAAAAAAAAAGGAAAAGGGATAGAGGAGAATCTTGTAGATTGTGTCTTTTTTTAAATTTTAGTTTTTGGCTGGGCACGGTTGTTCACACCTGTGATCCCAATCTTTGCACATTGAGAGACTGAGGTGGGCAGATCATCTGAGGTCAGGAGTTTGAGGACAGCCAGGCCAAATTGATGAAACCCCAGCTCTATTAAAAGTACAAACATTAGCTAGGCATGGTCCCATGTGCCTGTAATCTCAGCTACTTGGGAGGATGAGGCAGAAGAATGGCTTGAACCCAGGAGGCGAAGGTTGCAGTGAGCTGAGATCACACCACTGCACTGCAGCCTGGGTGGAATTTAAAAAAAAGAAAATTAGGTTTTGTGGAGACAGGAGTCTCCCTGTGTTGTCCAGGTTGGCCTCAAACCTCTGAACTTAAATGATCCTATCACATCAGGATTACAGGTGTGAGCACTCACCCAGCCAACAAACTTGGAGACTGAAAGAGGCTTAAAAGACATAACAATGCTGGGGAACAGTTATGGGCTAGAGATGCATACTAGGGTGGCTCTACTCTAAAGAAACAGAAAGAGGCCAGGTGTGGTGGCTCACACCTGTAACACCAAACACTTTGGGAGGCTGAGAAGGGAGGATCGCTTGTGCCCAGGAGTTTGGGACCAGCCTGGCAACATAGTAAGACCCCGTCTCTACAGAAAAAAAAAAAAAAAAGTTTCTATTAATTAGCCAGGAATGGTGGTGCACGCCTATAGTCCTGGCTACTCAGGAGGCTGAGGGGAGACAATCACCTGAGCCCAAGAGGTCAAGGCTGCAGTGAGCCATGATCACACCACTACATTCCAACCTGGGTGATGGAGCAAGAACCTGCCTCAAAAAAAGAGAGGAACAGAAAGAAGCAATTACTGTGAATGTCAGGGTTGGGGAATACTTCTGGAGAGAAGGGAGGGGCTGGCATTGTGCCCATCTCCAGCCCCTTCTGGAAGTACAGAGTCTAGTGGGGAAGACAGCAGCACAATTGGAGATTCAGGCTGCAGCACCAGGAAGTTCACTTCCACCTTCCCGCCTCCTTTGGGGAACGGGAGCATGATTTTCTTTCTTCTTCGTCTTTCTAACTAGATAGAGTTTCTGATGGGAGAATTTATATACAGGATGTATAGCATCAACATGAACAGCCAGCTGGAGTTGACGGTTTTGTTGATACCCCAGCCAGGCACATCCCTGATTCCTCTGCTAAGTACATCTGGATGTTGCTGCTGTCCAGGATTCTCAGCCACATGCTCAGTGCCCACTCCCAGATTCTGGAAATCCCCTGACATTACCCCCAAAAGGAGAGACACTCACTCACAATTCTGCATAGAAATTGTCTCTATGTGTCTTTTTTTTTTTTTTTTAAAGGAGTCACTCTATTGATCAGACTGTAGTCCAATGGTGTGATCTCAGCTCACTGCAACCTCCACCTCCCAGGCTCCAGCAGTTCTCCTACCTCACCCTCCCAAGTAGCTGGAGTTACAGGCACCTGCAACCATGCCTGGCTAATTTTGTATTTTTAGTGAAGATGGGGTTTCACCATATTGGTCAGGCTGGTCTTGAACTCCTAGTCTCAAGTGATCCGCTCACCTAGGCCTCCTAAAATGCTGAAATTACAGGCATGAGCCACCACGGCCAGCCATTTCTGTGTCACACCCCTAGGCCAGCCTCTGCATGTTTGGGCTTGATGAGGCTGTGGCTGCCCAGCTGGCGGCATGTCATTTTTAGTCTCTGTGTCTCCTCAATCCTTCTCAGCTGCCCATAAATTCATTTTCTTTTCTTTGTTTTTTTTCTTGAGATGGAGTTTTGCTCTGTCACCCAGGCTGGAGTGCAGTGGTATCATCTCGGCTCATTGCCACCTCTGCCTCCCATGTTCCAGCAATTTTCCTGCCTCAGCCTCCCAAGTAGCTGGGACTACAGACATGTGCCACCATGCCTGGCTAATATTTGTATTTTTAGTAAGATAGGGTTTCATCATGTTGGTCAGGCTGGTCTCAAACCCCTGACCTCAGGTGATCCACCCACCTCGACCTCCCAAAGTGCTGGGATTACAGGCATAAGCCACAGTGCCCAGCCTCAGTTTTTTAACTCAGCCTGAGTGGGCTTCTCTTGCTGCAGCTAAGAGCTCTGACCCCTATGGCCTTCTCCCACCCAGCAGGAAGTGTTTGGATGTTTCTGGATCTAAAATTCATGTGTCTAAGCCTACCAGTAGCTGCAAGTGCAGATGGTCACACAATTTTTTGACTTTACAATGGCACAAAAACAATCACATTCAGTAGAAACTGTGCTTCCAGTACCAATACGACCTTTCTGTTTTTCACTGTTAGTATAGTATTCAAGAAATTGCATGAGGGCCAGGCACAGTGGCTCATGCCCTTAATCCCAGTACTTCAGGAGGCTGAGGTGGGAGGATTGCTGGAACCCAGGAGTTTGAGAGCAGCCTGGGAACATAGTGACACCCTGTCTCTATAAAAAAGATAAAAATTAGCCAAGTGCAATTGTGTGCACCTGTGATCCCATCTACTTGGGAGGCCGAGGCAGGTGGGATCACTTGAGCCCAGGAGATTGAGGCTGCAGTGAGCTACAATCATGCCACTGCACTCCAGCCTGGGTAACAGAGCAGGATCTCATCTCTTAAAAAATAAAAAATTTAGGCTGGGCATGGTGGCTTACACCTGTAATCCCAGCACTTTGGGAGGCCGAGGTGGGTGGATCACGATGAGGTCAGGAGTTCAAGACCAGCATGACCAACACGGTGAAACCCCATCTCTACTAGAAATACAAAAATTAGCTGGGTGTGGTGGCATGCACCTGTAATCCCAACTCCAGAGGCTGAGGCAGGAGAATTGCTTAGAACCTGGGAGGCGGAAGTAGCAGTGAGCCGAGATTGTGCCATTGTACTCTAGCCTGGGAGACAGAGCAAGACTCGGTCTCAAGATAAATAAATAAGTAAATAAAAATTTAAAAATAGGTAAACTATTGCTTCATGAGGACAGAATTTCTGTTTGGGATGATGAGAAAGTTTAGAAAGAGATGGTGGCGATGGTTGCACAATATTGTGAATCTACCAAATGCCATTGAATTTTACAGTTAAGCATGGGTACACTTATCCAAGTTTATTATCTATTTCTACAAACATTCATGAAGGCTGGACCCCTGAAACGTCAAAGTCATGATCCAAGTTGGGGAAGGGTGAATGGGTTTTGTTCTTCTTTTAGTACTGCTTGGTTTGTTTTCAACCTAAAGTTGGCTGGGCTAACCTCCAATGCAGGGTAGGTGTATTACATGCATTTGCGGGCCGGGTATGGTGGCTCACACATGTAATTTCTGTACTTCGGGAGGCTGAGGTGGGCAGATTGCCAAAGCTCAGGAGTTCAAGACCAGCCTGGGCAACATGGTGAAACCCTGTCTCTACTAAAAATACAAAAATTAGCTAGGTGTGTTAGGGTGCTTGTAGTCCCAGCTACCCGGTAGGCTGAGGCAAGAGAATCGCTTGAACCTGGGAAACAGAGGTTGCAGGCAGTGAGCCAAGAGGGGATCACTACACTGCAGCCCGGGCAACAGAGCCAGACTCCACCTCCAAAAATAAAAATAAAAATAAATAGGCCAGGTACAGTGGCTTACGCCTGTAATCCCAGCACTTTAGGAGACTGATTTAGGCAGATTACCTGAGGTCGAGTGTTCTCGACCAGCCTGGCCAACATGGTGAAAATCAATCTCTACTAAAAATACAAAATTTACCCAGTGCTCATGCCTGTAATGCCAGCCACTCTGGAGGCTGAGACAGGAGAATCACTGGAACCTGATAGGCAGAGGTTGCAGTGAGCCAAGATTGCACCACTGCACTCCAGCCTGGATGACAGTGTGAGACTGTCTCAAAAAATAAATAAATGCATTTTCAACTTAGCATATTTTCACTTTTTTCTTTTTCTTTTTTTTTTTTTCCATAAAGACAGGATCTCTCTGTGTTGCCCAGGCTGGTCTTGAACTCCTGGGATCAAGCAATCTTCCCACATTGACCTCACAAAGTGCTGGGATTACAGACGTGAGCTACTGCCCTTGGCTGCTATTACCAATTTATGATAGATTTATGGGGACATGACCCCATCATGAGTCAAGGAGCATCTGTAATAATGCTGAAAATGGTGGGGGGGCTTTTGTGAGGATATGGGGGAGTGTCACAAAACACAGGGGACCAGGGCCTGCAGGGGGACACCACAGGCTGCCTCTGGCTCAAACCCAGGGCTCCCTCTGTGTCTCCTGCTGCAGGACAGACCCCAGGCTCACAGCTCTGCAAATCCATGCTGTCTGCACTGCAGGACTTAGACTCCACAGCTGGGCATTGTGGGTGATATTGGAGCAGGAGCAGGAGCAGGACAGGGGGGACACATCAGGGGTTGCACCTGCAGCCACATTGGCAGATCAATTTCGTTTTCTTTTTTATTTTCTTTTTTTTTTTGAGATGGAGTTTTTCTCTTGTTGCCCAGGCTGGAGTGCAATGGCATGACCTTGGCTCACCGCAACCTCAGCGTCCCATGTTCAAGTGATTCTCCTCCATCATCCTGAGTAGCCAGGATTACAGGCATGCACTAGCATGCCTGGCTAATTTTGTATTTTTAGTAGAGATGGGGTTTCACCATGTTGGCCAGCTGGTCGCAAACTCCTGACTTCAAACGGTCCACCTGCCTCAGCCTCCCAAACTGCTGGAATTACAGGCATGAGCCACCACACCTGGCCCTGCTTGCCCTGTCCTGCCTGCTGGCTCTGTATAGCCTCAGCTTCTCTTCCCCCACCCCTAGAAGATAGAGAGCAAACCCCACTCCCTGGGGTTCTAGGCCACCTTCTATGAGAGAAGTTACAAGTTACCTGGGAACACCAAGTACAATCTGGTGAGCTATGTCCCCACCAAACCTCGCCACATGTCCCCCGAGGGCCCCCTCTTCCTTCTTCCCTTACCAGCATAAAGACCTGAGGAATTTCCAAACACAGCCCCTAGCCCTGCCCCATGGTGGGAAGATGATCACGAAGCCATCACCTACACACCTGACTTCATTGAAGTGTCACACAGGTCAGGTGCGGTGTGAGCTTGTAATCCCAGCACTTTGGGAGGCTGAGGCAGGTGGATCACAAGGTCAAGAGTTTGAGACCCACCTGACCAACATGGAGAAACCTCATCTCTACTAAAAATACAAAAATTAGCAGGCCGTGGTGGCATGTGCCTATAATCCCAGCTACTCGGTAGGCTGAGGTAGGAGAATCACTTGGACCTGGGAGAAAGAGGTTGCAGTGAGCTGAGATTGTACCACTGCACTCCAGCCTGGATAATAGAGTAAGATCCCATCTCAATAAATAAATAAATAAATAAATAAATAAATAAATAAATAAATAAAGTATCACACAGGAGATTCCCACATGGCATGACAGGGAGGAGCCTAACCCAGCCTGGGACAGGGCTGAAGGTCTGAGTTAGCTGAGTAAACTGAGGCATAAAGATTTAGTGGGGGCAATTTCCACAGGGCAGGGGCCTGACCAGCTGCAAGTCAGCAACAGCAAACTTCTTTGACCAGGCTCGTCACATCTAGATGAGTGAGGAAAACAATCGCTCCTCACAGTGGGTCCCCAGAACTCCGGAAGCAAGGGAGTGGGAGATGTCATACTGGGGCCATTGTTTCTGTGAGCTCCCGGAAGCCTTTCACAGGTGGTGGCATTAGAATGGAGCAGGGCTTGGCTGAGCATGGTGGCTCACGCCTGGAATCCCAGCACTTTGGAAGGTCGGGGTGGGTGGATCGCCTAGGATCAGGAGTTGGAGACCAGCCTGGCCAACATGGTGAAACCCCAGCTCTACTAAAAATGCAAAAATTAGCCAGGGGTGGTAGCACTCACCTGTAGTCCCAGCTATTCAGGCGGATGAGGCAGGATAATCTCTTGAACCTAGGAGGTGGAGGTTGCAGTGAGTCAAGATTGCAT
Organism: Sapajus apella; assembly: GCF_009761245.1. Lineage (NCBI taxonomy): Eukaryota > Metazoa > Chordata > Mammalia > Primates > Cebidae > Sapajus > Sapajus apella. Next base: position 6,664,088 of record NW_022437046.1, read on the forward strand.
CACTGCACTCCAGGCCTGGGTGACAGAGCAAGACTCCATCTCAAAAAAAAAAAAAGTCGGGGCAGGGGGCAGAGTGGGGCTAAGCAGATTCCAGGTTTACCTCTCCTCCAACACCTTATCTCTCCCACAGTCCTGAGTTGGGGGATGCCCATGGTGTTCCACAGGTGGACTAGGGATTTTCTCTCCTGACTCCACAGGATATTTACCTAAAACAGAAGCAGCAATGAGGCAGGACCAACCCAACTTCACTTCCAGGTATGCTGTCTCCTGGACAGAGGCGGGGACTGGGCTGCCTACAGGGAGTCCCTTAGCAGGAGCAGAGAGAAGCAAGGCTGAGATCATAACCCCAGCTGAAGAACAGTAAAACAGGATGATTAAAACACTTTACAAGAGCCAGGTGAGGTGGCTCACACCTGTAATCCCAGCACTCTGGGAAACCGAGGTGGGCAGATCACCTGAGGCCAGGAGTTTGAGACCAGCCTGGCCAACATTGTGAAATCCTGTCTCTACTAAAAATACAAAAATGAGCCAGGTGTGGTGGCAGGTGCCTGTAATCTCAGCTACTCAGGAGGCCGAGGCAAGAGAATGGCTTGAACCTGGGAGGAGGAGGAGGTTGCAGTGAGGCCAGATCATGCCACTGCACTCCAGCCTGGGTGACACAGTGAGACTCCACCTCAACAACAACAACAACAAAACACTTTACAAATGATGGTCCCTCAAAACACTTACACACAGCATTACCATTTGCTCTAACAAAGCCACTGCCATCCATCCCAAAAGAATAGAAAGCAGGAACTCCGGGAGGTATTTGCACACCTGTGCTCACAGCAGCACGATTCACAAAGCTAAACGGCAAAATCAACCGACAGGTCCACCATCAGATGGAAAGATAAACAGAGTGTGATCCATCTGCACAGCAGAATATGACTCAGACATAAGAAGGAAGGGAGGCTGGGTGACCTCCCAGCACTCTAGGAGGTCACAGAGGGTGGAGACTCTGTCTCAAAAAAATAAATAAATACAAATAAAGAGAAATAACAAAGGAAGTAAGAATATATCCTGAGTGACTCTAATAAGTAAGGACTGAAAGCGTTCTCAGCTGCTGATAGCATTACTACCAACGAGTTCATTTATGTTCCTTTACCCAGCTGGGAAGACCTGCACTTGTCCCCTGGGGCTCACCTTTCTGTACACCAGGCCAGTGATGGCAGACTGCAGTCTTATCTGCAGCACCATGAGCCGGTACACGTTCTGCTGCTTAAACAGCGTTTGCAGGCAGGCCGAGAGGAACATCAGCACTGCGAGGAGGTAGCCCTTCCAGGCTGGAGACTTGGGATCACCAATAAACTCCAGGAAAAGGCTTGCAGGGGAAGGAGGGAGAAGGTACAGCTGGTGAGAGAAGGTACCCATGTGTGTTGCCTTTCCCCAAACCAGGCCAGGTGTGGAGGATCAGTCGGCATGGTTGACTTTTGCGATCATGATCTCAGTTATTTCCCCCACTGTCCATGCTTCTTTTCAATCTTACTGCAGCTCTTCAAGATCAAGAGATGGTGTTTTTCTTCCCCCTTGTTATGGGCTAAATTGTGTCCTCACAAAATTTGTATGTTGAAGCCCCAACCCCCGGTACTTCTGAATGTAACTGTATTTGGAAATAGGGCCTTTAAAGAGGCAAGAAAGTAAAAATGAGGTCATTCGGCTGGGACCGCATCCAGTCTGGAGTCCTGATAAGAGGAGAAAATGTAGACACACAGGGAGACACCAGGGTGGACACAGAGGAAAGACCATATGAGGATACAGGGAGGAGGTGGCCAACTGCATGCCAAAGGCATAGGCCTCAGATGGAACCAAATTGCAGATAACTGATCTGGAATTTCCAGCCACCAGAATCATGAAGAAAATACGTTTCTGTCGTGGAAGCTACTCAGTCTGTGATGCTCTGTTATGGCAGCTGAGCAGACACCACTTGAATCTGGGCTGGCCACAAAACCACCTTTGACCAACAGAGTAGAGTGGAGGTAAAGCTATGCCAGCAGTGAGCCTCAAGAGAAAATGTGGCCTTTTGCCGTATTGCTTAGAGCCCTCCCAACCAGCCACGTGAACAAGTCTGAGCTAGCTTTTTGGAGGATAGGAACCCACATGGAACAGAAAGCCATCCCAGCTTCAGATACACAACTGCAGGCACATGAGAAAACCCATCCAAGGAAAGAAGAACCACCCAGCTGAGTCCAGTCCACGTTACTGACCCACATTACCATAAACTAAATAAATGAATGCTTATAATTTTAAGCCATTCACTTTTGGGGAATTTTACAACAAAAGCTAATTTATACAGTCAGGTAAGAGCTTGCTTATTTGCCCTTGTGGGGGACAGTCACTTTCTCATTAATCATTTCCCTTTTTCAGTATCCTTCTCACCCATCCTCCAGTGTCCTGAGCACCAGATCTATAGACAGAGGCATGAGAGCTGAAGCCCCCTGACCCTGGATGGATGCCATTAAGAGACCACCAGCCTTAGCGGAGCTCCTGAAGTCTGGACTCACCTAAGCAGCTTGGGGACAGAGAACTTGAAGATATCACTGATGAAGAGGCTGTGGGTCCCATGAAGAAGGTAGAATGGAACACCTCCCAGATGGCCCTCAGCAGTGGGCCCCACTGCCTCCCTTTTTGCCATAGGAATGGCTCAGTCTCTGGAGCCTCCATGCCACTGCCTCCTTTCCTTTTAAACACTATTGCCTTGGTGTGCCTTAGAGGAAGGGAGAGGCTTGCTCTGGGTACCATTTTATACTCTCAGCTACCAGCAGCGGGGCGAGGCATTAAAAGCTTGTTTTCCTAACAATGGGCATGTGTGGGTGTCGATCCAGCCTGGCTCCCTCACCTGTGCCTTCTTATCACCCTGAGTACCCATTTAAGAGGCAGTCACAGGAGTTGTGGGGGAAGGGCAGAAGAGCAGCCCTGAGGACTCTTAGATGGCCATGGGAAAGCACACACATTGAGCACCTACTACGTGCTGGACACTCCCCAGTCACCCTAAGACCCCCGACAAGCCAAATGTTGTTCTCATTTCACAGATGAGAAAACTGAAGCTCAGAGAAGTGAGCTTGTCCAATGGCACACAGCTAAGAAGTAAAAGCTGGGATTCAATTCCATCTCTCTGCCTCCAGAGCCCATGCACTTTTTTTTTTTTTTTTTTTTTTTTTTGAGACGAATTCTCACTCTGTCACCCAGGCTGCAGTGCAGTGGTGAGAACTCGGCTTACTGCAATCTCTGCTTCCTGGATTCAAGTGATTCTCCCCACCTCAGCCTCCTGAGTAGCTGGAATTACAGGCAAATGCCACCACGCCCAGCTAATTTTTATATGTTTAGGAGATGGGGTTTCACCATGTTGGCCAGGCTGGTTTTGAACTCCTACCTCAGGTGATCCACTGGCCTCAGCCTCCCAAAGTGCTGAAATTACAGGCCTGAGCCACTGCACCCAGCCTCCCATGTATTTTTCAATCTATTATGTTGTCAACATGGAGGAAGAACAGCATTTCCTCTTCCACACGCACAACCAGCCAGCCCATAGGTGGTTTTGAACCGGTGGAGAATCACAGCTGATGTGCATGGGGCCTGGTGCTCTGGCTCTGGGTGAAAGCACAGACAGAGGCTCAGGCTGCCTCAAACTCATCAGATCCCCAGCCTTTGGCCATAAACAGGAGCACAGAGAAGAGCTAAAGTGAGGAAGGGAAGGGAGGTGGTAAGGAGAGGCCCAAGGGCTCCTCCAGGGCAGGTCAGAAGACCTGGGCCATAATGGAGAGGCTGGGGCTGTGCAGCTACTGACAGCTGGTCACTGTGTGGTCTAGGGTAGATAGGCTGCTCCCCTCTCTGTGTGTGAAAGGATGAGTGTGTCCCCCCTCTGAGTCCCTTGTATGCCTCTGATAATTTGTAAGGTTATCAGTAATTGCTTGCTTGCTTGCTCTTTTGAGACAAAATTTCACTCTTCTTGCCCAGGCTGGAGTGCAGTGGCATGATCTCAGCTCACTGCAACCTCCATCTCCCAGCTTCCAGCAATTATCCTGCCTCAGCCTCCTAAGTAGCTGGGACACACCCCCATGCCCGACTAATTTTTGTATTTTTAGTAGTGATGGGGTTTCACCACATTGGCCAGGCTAATCTTAAACTCCTGACCTCAGGTGGTCCACTTGCCTCGGCCTACCAAAGTGCTGGGATTATGGGTGTGAGCCAACATACCTGGCCACTTATCAATAATTTCAATCCCCATTACAAATCTCTGACCCGGGGCCACGTGCAGACATCAGCTATTTACATGAAGGAGCTCACTGACTTCCCTGGAGCCCCTTGCCAGGTGGGTATTATTAGACTCTCCATTTTACAGAAGGGGAAGGAAGCTGAGGCTCTGAGCGGTGGCGATAGCAGCCTGAGGTCACGCAGCAAGGGCAGAGCAGAGATTGCAGCCTAGATCTTGACTTATGGTTCCTAGAGAATTTCTTGTGCACTAAGGACCCTCAACCCCACCATAATAATATAATAATAATAAAAGAAGCATAACAAAAATCCCCTTGTGAGCTCAGGTGGCAAGACCCTTCCAGGCCATGGTCTTTGTCTCTCATTGCTGGCCTGATCTGGTGTTTGGTTTGGCAACTATGGAGGGTTGTGGCTCAGCTCTGTTACTGAGTGGGCATGGCCTGCTCCTCACAGGTATTTTGGCATTTGGATCTCAAAGCCAAGAAGATGCCCTTTCCATGCAGAGAGCATCCCTGACCACCCTTCCTATCTGACCCCACCATTTCATTCATTGCCTTCACAGCCTTGCCCATGGCACCAACCCTCTCTTTGTCTTGTTAGAACCCCAGGTGGGTAGAATTTGTCTGAGTTTTTTACCAAGATGTCCCTAGTATCGAGTCCAGCTCATGAACACAGTAGGAGCTCAATACTTGTCAAATGAATGGGAAAAGCAGACTGAGTGATATATGTAAAAGAGCCTAACAAGAGTGCCTAGCACATACTGTTATAAACATTTATAGAAGGAAGGATGGACCCTGGCTGGGTGGACAGAACTTGGCTTTGGAGCCAGGAGACTATGGTTCCAATGCCTGCTCTGTCTCCTCTCCTCTGACCCTTCTTGTTTCAATGTGTAAAAAGGAGTTAGGGAAGAGTTGACTGGGAAGTTTTCTTTGTGGCTGGAGATTTTACTTAGTTCTGTTCTATCTGTTTGCCCGGAGAGTCACTGTGTTCAGCCTGTAGGCTCCAAAGCAGGCATTTTCCTCTTCTGGAGGTCTCACCTCCCATCAAGGAAGAGGTCCAGATTGCTGTCTGTTGTCTGGTCTCTGGACTGAAGACCATTTAGTGCAGGACTCACAAATGACCATGGGGAAAGGCAGGGGGTATGCATGAGTGGCATGGGCAAGGTGTGAGTTGGGGGATACAAAAGGGAGTGGTGAGGGCCGGGTGCGGTGGCTCACACCTGTAATCCCAGCACTTTGGGAGGCCGAGGTGTGTAGATAACCTTAGGTCAGGAATTCAAGACCAGCCTGATAATCTGAGCAACATGGAGAAACCAGCCTCTAATAAAAAATACAAAAATTAGCTAGATCTGGTGGCGGGCGCTTGTGGTCCCAGCTACTTGGGAGGCTAAGGAAGGAGAATCATTTGAACCTCGGATGTGGAGCTTGCAATAAGGCAAGATGTTGCCACTGCACTCCAGCCGGGGTGACAGAAGCAGAGAGAGGGAGGGAGGGAAGGAAGGAGGGAAGAAAGAAAGGAGGTGGGGAGAGAGAGAGGAAGAAAGAAAAAAGAAAGCAAAAGAAAGAGAAACAGAGAAAGGAAGAAAGAAAAAGAAAGACAGAAAGGAAGATAAGAGAGAAAGAAAGAAAAAGAAAAAGGGAGAGAGAAAAGAGAGGAAGGGAAGGAAGGAAGGAAGGAAAGAAGAGAGGGACGGAGGGAGGGAGGGAAGGAAGATAAGAGAGAAAAGAAAAAGATACATGCACACATATGCTCATTGCAGCATGATTCCCAATAGCAACGACATGAAACCAACTTAAATGCCCATCAATGGTAGACTGATAAAGAAAATGTGGTACATATACACCATGGAACATGACGGAGCCATAAAACAGAATGAGGTCATGTCCTTTGCAGCAACACTGATGAAGGTAAAAGCCATTATCGTACATGAACTAACAGAGGAACAGAAAACCACATACTACATGTTCTCACAAGTAGAAGCTCAACATTGAGTACACATGGACACAACAGACACTGGGACTTATTTGAGAGTGAAGGAAAGAGGAGGGTCAGGACTGAAAAACTACCTATGAGGTACAGTGCCTACCACATAGGTGACAAATAATCTGTACAACAATCCCCAGTGACACCTATATAATAAACCTGCACAGGTACCTCTGAACCTAAAATAAAAGTTTTATTTTTTTTAATTGATAAACTAAATCAAAAGAAAGCATAAGGAAAGGAAAATGTCAGATAAAAACAGAAAAACAGTAGATACAATAAATACTTTGGTACCTTAAAAAAAAGGAAATAGACAAATTAGTAAGAAAGGAAATAAGCATAAAAGCAAAAAAGCACAAGAAAAAAATTATAAGTTAACTCTAATTATAAGGGACTATTTTGCACAACTCCATGCAAATACATTTGAAATCTGCATTGATTACTATTAAATACAACTTCTAAATCATAAAAATGTCCTACATCTGCACTGTTCAATATGTAGCCACTAACTACATGTGTTGAGTGAATACTTGTACACTTAAATGTGGCTTATGTGACTGAGAAACTGAATTTTTTTCTAATTATTAATTACTTAATTTATAATTATAATTTCATTATAATTAGTTTAAATTTGAAGAGTCTCATGCAGCTAGTGGCTATTGTATCAGAAAGCATAGAAGAAGATGAAATTTTCTTAAGACAGTGTTATTTACCAAAGTTAAATCCAAGAGTATATTTTTTAAAAAGCTTAAACAGACCAACTCTATAAAACAAAGTTATTAAAGAATCTCATTCTCTTCCTGACACACACACACAACACACACACACAAACACACACACACACACACACACACACACTCTCACACGTTACAAGGAAAAGGAGATCTCTTCTTTATAACATATAACAGGACTTTAACAAATTACTACTCATTGCCGAAATCCTCCTGCAGACTATTTTTCTGCAATCCATGACAATAATTTTTACACAGCTAAAGAAGAAATAGAATATGTAACAGAAACCATATGTGGTACACAAAGCCTAAAATACTTAGAAAGTGGCTCTTTACTGGAAAAATCTACTGGCCTGTGATCTAGAAAAATGCCTGAAATTTAAAATCACCATTTTGCAAATACCACCAAGGTAATATGAGATTCTGGCATAAAATTACTCCTAACACTATACACTAACATATTGTTAAGAAAAGGACACTCATATATCTCTATTACTTATAAAATGTTTAATAAGTACAGAATTTAAAACAAAGAGATGAAACTTAGCTTCACAAATATTGAGATACAGTGACATTATAAACTTCCTGATGTAATGCAATGGGAAACATATTTACCAAAATATTTTGTGTAATAGAGAAGAACACTTAGATGAATCCAGCTTGAGAAACATTCTATGAGACAATTAGTCTGGACTATTCAAAAATGTCAAGGTTGTGAAAGATGAGGGAAAATTGTGGAGGGGAAGCAATATTCTAGGCTGATGAAAATAAGAAACATGACCAAAAAATCCAATATATGATCCCTGACTAATATAAAAAATATTTGAGAGCAAGTGGAGATATTTAAATTTAGACTGTATACTACATAATATTAATTATCAGTAGCAAATGTCTTGTGATTGTTATTGCAGTAATATAAAAGAATGTGCTAATTTTAGGAAGAATACCTTAAGTATTTTTGTATAATCTTGATGTCTGCAATTTGCTTTCAAGCAGTTCAGAGTTCCCCAAAATGTGGGTGTGTGCATGTATATGTATGTGTAAGAGAGAGAAAATGGGTGTATATGTGAAGAGGAAAAGAGACACAGACACACAAAGCCAATCCCAGAAAATGTTAATAATTTGTGAATAAATAAAGGGCACATGTGTCTTTATGGTACTTCTTTTTCAACTCTTCTGTGTTTGAAGTTAAAAGTTGGAAGAATTTTTTTAAAGGCATTTGTTTATTCAGGGTGAACATGATCTTCAAATTCATTTGTCAGATGTTGGTTTCCTGTAGTTTTTAATATTTTTGTGCCACCTGATTGCCTTATGACAAAATAAACTTAGCTATGAAAGAAAAACTGTCTGTGTAGCCATAAAAAACAATTGCTTCACTGAATAGGAAAAGAAAGTATAAAGTTTATTGGCAAGTAATATTGTTATAAATTGTTATTCTCATAATACAGTATAACCAATTATTACCTTGTAATGATAGTCAGCATCTACTAATAAGGAGAGACAAACAGTATTTATACACAATTACATTGAGATCAATTCCTTATAGCCTGAAAAACAATATATCAAACATTAATAGAAGGTATAGGAGGTGTTTTTTCATGATTTACAGGACAAGAAATCACACTATCTTCTATTAGATGATTAACTATTCTGGGAAACATATATTCGGGTTTATAGTTATAATAGACAAAAATACAAGGTGCATAATCAACCCTGTCATCTTTCATTATTACAATCTTGCCAATCTGGAGTGAAGCAAAAAATGACACAAGTAGATAGGGGCATTGGCCTAAGAGGAAGAAGACCAGAGTTACAGCTTGAGCTCTGCTTCCAAATAGCCCCAATATTTTTTGGTAAATCAATTCCCTTTTCTGAGCTTTAGTTTCCTCATCTATCAAATGTGGCAGCTGAACCGAATTAAGATTGTTGGACCTGCAAGATCAAGGGCTATTTATTTTTCAAGGACTGGGAGATGAGATGGAAATTTAGAACAATTTCATAAGAAATAAAAATTTAATGTAATGTGAATATTATTCATTAGAATTCAGTGGGACACAGGGAGAGGAGACCATGAGAAAGATAAAAATTATCATCAGCTTCAGGGAATCACTCCCTTCTAAGACCTAGGGGCTGCACTCAGTGGGGAGAGACACCTCACCAGCAGCCCAGAACATTTTGGATAAAGAATGGCCACAAGAGGAAGGGTGGAAATTACACTGGGCCAAGAAGATTTCCATTGACTCCTTGTGTGATATGACTTTTCTTTCCAAACCCACAAAATTCTTTATATTTTTACTGGATTATACTTTTTCAATGAATTCTAGAAAGAAGTAATATTTGGCAACCAGGTAGCAACAGAAATTGAAAAGTCCCCCAGAAACAGGAGAGTAAACTCTGAGGAAGTAAATCCAGAAATACCCCAAAACTATGAAATTGGGGTGTATAGAGCAACCCTTCATTAAACTCCATCTTAGAAAAATACTGCATTTTATATTTCACATGGGACTTTGCCAACAAGGATATTTTGCTTAACAAACAAATAAAAATGTGAAGACTGCATCCAACAAGGTAAGGACATAACAAGTGCAGTCTTCCATTGTAGGTTCTCACCAGAGGATTCTGGGACTATTAAAAAAAAACAAAAAGGCAGACCTTCAGCCTCTCCAAACAGCTGCCTTAATTAACCCAGTCTTGCAGTCACCCATGATAAGCACTTGGCATGCCCCTCTAAAGGCTCAGCCACATCAAAGACTCCTCCTTGGGAGACCAATGAACCAGACCAGGAATCCTTTTGTCTTCTTCGCTCCCCCTGGGACTTGTTCATTTACCCTTTCTCCTATCTCTTTCTCTTCTTGATGTTAAGTGCTACCTTGTTTGTTGTGGAATATTTAACCTATAATATTTATATATTGATTAAATATACTATTATGTATGGTTGGCAATACAGAGTGACTTGTCGAATGGATTGAGCCTGTGTGCCCATGGCTCTTACTACAGAGTGAATGGGAAGTGCTAAGGAGAACTGTCTCCTTGGGAACTCCATGTAGCTCATGGCTTTTGTGATTAGAAACTCTCTGAAGAACTCAGAAAATAGAAGTCTGACATGTGGAAAGACACACATATGTGTGAACCAGGACACCTCTAACCTTGCATTGCTGATCACATGGGGCTTTGAGAAAAAATTGCCTAAACTACTGAGGACATAGATGCTACCAAGTGAGGTATGGGTTAAATCAAACAGAATAAGACCATAGGTGAGTAGAATGCTTTGGAAATTGATTATTTGATTAACTCTAAGTTAATCTGAACACTTGCCAGTCTATTCAGTTGTGTGTGTGTGTGTGTGTGTGATTTAAGTACATAGGCAAATTTTCTTTCCTAAATTGGAACAGTCTCCAGAACATTACTGAATCTTCCTTTGATCATTTTACATTTTATAATGTTTCTGAGTCATTATTTTAAACATCATTACCTCTGCATAGGGATTGTAAATATGGGATGTGAACATTGGATTGAATCTGTACAGAATTCATGCATCCCTTGAAGGTGATTTTTGGAGGGACATAAATCTCGAGTGTGAACTAGTTTCTACTCTTTGTCTTTTTCTCATGAAGTATGAGTATACAGCAACAACAACAACAATTAAGTTGAGGACTCTGGTTAGTTTGGGTTCATAAATTTATCAAATTCTTACCATATTTTGCTTTAAATCAAAGTGAATGAAATTAAATCTATATCCCCTAGTCTAATTCCCTTTAGTAAGACTGCATTCTTTCAACAGCTATTAGAGAAACATTTTTTGCCCACACATTTTCAAAGAAGTTCCTGGAGCTTACAACACACAAGCCATCATTTAAACTATAAGAATTCAGAAACAGAAATTCTACTCACAGTTGAACTTCACTGAGTTGGCTGACACGGTGTTTTAAATTCTAATTGTACTGTAGAGCAAACCCAGATTGAAAAGTTGAGGACAAATCATATGTATTGTTTGTACTAGAAAATTGCATCATTAGCAGAGTCTTTGATACGCAACATCAAGTTCTGTTTAAGATGTTTATGCTCCTGGAAGTTTTTCCTAGCGTTCTTCCATTAGATGATATGTACACAGAGCAGTATTCACAAACTCTGAGTGGCATTGACATTAATTTCTAATAATGTTTAGAAACATTTATAAAATTTCTAAACATTATTAGAAATTAACAATGGGGCACCATCCTCTAGTATACAATATGCATGCTAAATCAATGACCATTATTTGATGCACTATCCCCAAAAGAAAAAATATATGGGTCTCAGAATTAAGGCATGGAAGCCACAATGGCTCCTGTTACTATTACCCTGAGTAACCCGTTTCAGGAATGTGTGCTTCCCATTTCCACAATTCTGGGCACCACAGGTGTAGAGAACTCTTCTACCAGCAGATAGAAAATACAGCTGCCACTTCAACAATTTGGACACCTTGTGTCCAGGGCCAACAACAACAAAACAGAATAGGGATAATTGCCATCCTGGAAAAGGTGCATGGCCTAGTCATCAGGAGGAAAGCTGCTATTACACATCAGAGAAGTGAGCAATCAGCTTAACACCAAGGTGGTTGGCATATGTTAGTATTCCATCATCTAATTTTAATCATAAATCCATAATTGCCACAGCCATAGCCAGAGCCAGAGTCCTAAAGGGCTCTAGAATGAATCAGAGAGTTTAGCCTAGAGCTCTGCCTCCCCAGTAGCAGCTGGGGCTGCAATTTGTCCTACTAACCTTTTTCTGTTATAACCTTACAAGTTCCTCCGAAGAGAAAGTCCCACCAGAGTTCTAAAGGAGCCACCCTGATAACTTATATGAGACAAACGGCCACAGAAATATGGAGGAATTGTCATAAATACTGCAGTGCCCAGATCTCTCTGCCCTATTCCCTTCAAGACTCAAGGATATATACCCCGAGCTGGGTATGACCTCACTGAAAGAGATTACTTCTCCAGTGAATTCCTACCCAAGTACTGGGGTTAAACAACCAGCTCCTCTCCCCAAAGAGGAACAAATCTGCGAGGCTACCCAAGCTTCAGGACTCCCTTTGGAGTCAGCTGAGTCCCTGTTGTGATGCATCACAGCCCCAATTCTTCCTATGCCCAGCTCTAATTCTTTCCTTTCCCCACATCCCAAGTGTTGAGCCCAAGTCCACTCTCTAAGAAACATCCTTCACACTCATTTCCATCTGAGTCTGTTTCCTGCGGTAGTCAATCTACAACAAATTTTAAGTATCCCCGGCACACTAACAGCAAGAAGTTAATATTGCTATTTTACTTGGGTCATAATTTTTTTCTATAGTTTTACAGTATTTTTTCTCTTAGAGTCTTCTAACAGCAAAGAAAATTCTTCAATCAAATGTGTTCATACCCTAACAAGAGCTGTACTATAAAAAAATTATTTTTAAATATATAAGACATCTTTGATTCCTCCAATATAAATACATGTTTAACATAGCCAAACAATGTTAAGACAAACAGAAAAAAGAAAATTTGATTATGGAATAAAATATTTGGGTATTTGAAGCAAAGAAATGGCTAACATGTTAATTGTACTTAATTGGCATATAACCTAAGATTGATCCAATATATCAAAAATCAAGTGACTTCTACACTATGATCAGATTGTAATACCATTTACTAGCCTTTCTTTCATGTTTTCTTCTCCCTTTATTTGCTCATCTCTTCATCTCTGGAATCTGTTTTTAAGCCTGAAATCCCAGTAGCTGTACTTTCCTACCCACCATTGCTTATCTCTGAAACCTGTCTACCAGCCTGGATGTACCTGCCTCTTTATTAGCTATCTTCTGACTCGAGGCAGCTGCTGCCTAGTCCTGCAGTATCTAGCAGTGTCCAATATCTGCCTTAGACTCCTTGACCTGGGTAAATTTTATTTCTTCTTAATGGAGAATGCAATGGAGTCACAGCTTACTCCTGGATTAGGTTCTAACATGAGTCTATTAGATGAAGAAAAAAATATAGATCACTGATAATACTCTTGCAGATCTTATCAGATCAGAAAAAAGATAATGTATCTTAAAAATGCCTCATTGCTGATTTTCTTTCCAGCATTTGAACGAAACACTATGAAGTGTTTGGCTTTCATTTAAGGTAATACATTATTCAAATCACTGCTGTGTTTAAATACAAAAGTACCATTTAGCTTAGCAAGATGCTGACACCTTAAAAGGCATGAGGGAAAGGCCATTCCTGTTAATTGAAGAAACTCACTGGAAGACTCTCCTGCATGATTTAAAGGATTACTTTTCCTTGATCTTTTATTTTTGTTGGTCATTATACATATTTCTTTGTAATTTTTTTTTACCAATAATAATTGTATATTTTTATGGCATACATGTGATACTTTGATACATTCATGGAATGCATAATGATCAAACCAGGTTATTGATCAGGTATTTAGGATATTCATCACCTAAAATATTTATCATTTATTTGTGTTGGGAACATTTCAAATCTTCTATCTATTCTGAAATACATATTGTTAATTATAGTCACCCTACTGTGCATCGAACACAGGTATTTATTTCTTCTAACTAATGTTTGCAACCATTGACTAACCTCTCTTTATCCCCTCCCACACACATAAACCCATCCCAGTCTCTAGTAATCATCATTCTACACTCTACCTTCATGAGGTCAGCATTTTTTAGCTCCAACATATGAGTGAGAACATGTGTTATTTGTCAGGGTCTGCCTTATTTCCCTTACTTTAATGGCCTCCAGTTTCATCCATGTTGCTGCAAATGAAAGGATTTTTATTCTGTCTTATGGCTGAATAGAATTCCCTTGTGTATATATACCACATTTTCTTTACCGTTCATCTGTTGATGGACACGCAGGTTGACTCGATGCTGTTGTGAACAGTGCTGCAATAAACATGGGGTTGCAGGTCTCCCTTTGATATACTGATTGCCTTTTCTTTGGATAAATACCCAGGAGTGGGATTTCTGGATTATATGGTAGTTCCACTTTTAGTTGTTTGAGAAATCTTTATACTGTTTCCCTTCCTAGCTGTACTAAATTATACTCCCATCAACAGTATGTAAGATTTACCTTTTCTCAGCATCCTTGCAAGCATTTATTGTCTTTTTAATAATAGCTCTTCTAACTGGGGAAGATGACAACCCTGATTATTAGTGAGGCTGAGCATTTTTTTCATAGACCTGCTGGCCATTTATACTTTAATTCTTATGAATTAAAAGCACACATACAATATAACCCAGTCAGTTAGGCATGGATATGATAACTATGAGATCGACTAACCCTGGGAAGTGGCAGGACCTGACCTATGCAAATGCCGTATCTTCCTGAACCCTTCCTCCAGAGCTACTTTCACGTGACTAACTCTGTTTCCACTCTTTCATACTCTTTCTGTTTACATATTTCCCCCCCACTTTCATGTTCCTAACCACTCCATTTTCATCTCATTGCAGGACTGATTTTCAGCTTTGCTATTCTATGTGAGCACTGACCCCAAAAGGGACTTCCAATCTGTTTAGCTACTGGATGATGATACAGAAGAGAGAAATAAACATAACATTGAATTCATATAACTGTATTAGCCTTTTACATATCAGATCAGCCATGGCAATGAACTCTCACCGTCCATCTTTCGGCTCATTATTATTATAAGTAAATCTTTTCCTGTGGGCAGACATTAAACATGAGAGAAATTAACAAAGCTGCACTAATACAATCACAACATCAATAATTTATAACCTGAGAAAAGGAACTGGTAAACCGCATTTTAATTACAAAGGTTCATCATGACACATTACTTATGTGACATTTTAAAATTTTTTCACACAATAATTAATGCAGACAAGAGGTTGTAATAAATTATAACCAGATACATTATACCTGCATACATTTCTGTCAGCATATTTCTTCCTATCCTACTGGACATTTGTAAGAATATCCCTGGGGTCAGATATATTCATACTCCTTCATTTACCAAGCTGTACAAGTATTTTAAAATATATTGCTTTAATATGTTACCAATGAGAGAACAAGCTAGTCAATAAAGAAATAAATAGCTGAAAATATTACTGTGTATTCATGGATTTCATATTTGTTTCCAGGTTGTAATATATGGAAAGGTAGAGAGTAACTTAGAAATTAAAACCTGTTAAATTCAGGAACATGCTGGATAATTTAAAAAGTTGGGACACCTATAAAGATGTAAAACCGTGTTTCATTTGGGAAAAATAAAAAGTTCCTAATAAGAGAATTAAAAATGTGAAGATGAATTTCTATCACTTGCATGTTGACAGATCTTAAATTGATTACTGTCACTGTGCTTTCTTTTGGCAAGAGTTCTAGTGATCAATCTAGTTTTAAAACACATAAGACATGCTCAACACTTTCACATTCTGGTCATCATGGTTCTCTACCAAGGTGGACACTTGAGAAGAAATGCTATTTAACCAGTTGTCTTTTTTTTTTTAAAGCAAATTTTTTAAAATGCCCATTAAAAAGTACTCCCACATGCATTAGTATGCATTAGCCTATCTGATCATCTAAAAACAATTTATTTGGGACAGATATTAACCCAATTTATAGTTGAAGATACTAACATCAGAGAGGTTTGGACTTGCCCAAGGTCACACAGTTTTAATTCTGAAAAGCTTCCAATATCATGTTTAGCTTTTATACCACCATATGGCCTCTACAATTGGAGCAAATGCACTTTGTTCACACTAGTATCACTAAGCCATGGAGCAGTGTCTCACACCCAGTAGTTTAATGAATCTTTTGTAAATGAATGAGCAGAGAAATGATTGAATGTCTGAGTCACTGTTGGGTTCTGTAAGAGAGATGATTTAGCTAACCTCTGGCAGAAAATAAAGGCTTGCAGCTCATTACAGTGGCAGCTAGAGCTCTAGAGATCTCATAAATTTTGAAGATTCCTAAAACATAAACACCTGAAGTCCCAGTTGTAAGCTCCATTTAGAAATGCCCACCTTTTCTATGTGAGTCAAGTTAAGTTAAATATAACTATGAGATGTTTCACATAAGCCTCATGGTAACCCCAAGGCAAACATCTGTAGTAGATACACAATAGAGAAAAAGAAAATAATCAAAGCATACTACTACAGAAAATTACATAATTACAAAGAAAGACTGCAAGAAGGAAAGAAAGGAATAATCTACAAAATATCCAGACAACAATAAATAAATATCTATAGTAAATCTTTACCTAGCAATAATTACTTTAAATGTAAATGGTCTAAAATTAATAAAATACATAGATCAGCTACATAAATTTAAAACATGACCCAACTACATGCTGCCTAAAAGAGACTCATTTCATTTGTAAAGAAACATGTAGGCTGAAAATGAAATGAGGAAAATAGATATCCCAGGAGTAGCTATTTATCAGATAAAATAGTCTTTATATTTAAAACTGTAAAAAAAGAAAATATAACAATTTCCATACAAGTGGAAATCAAAATGGGGCAGGAGTAGCTATTTACCAGATAAAATAGCCTTTATATTCAAAACTGTAAAAAAAAAAAAAAAGAAAATATAACAATTCCCATACAAGTGGAAATCAAAATAGGGCAGGAGTAGCTATTTATCAGATGAAATAATCTTTATATTCAAAACTGTAAAAAAAGAAAATGTAACAATTATAAATACATATGCACCACCCAACATCGGCGCACCTCAATGTATAAAGCAGATATTAACAGATCTAAAAGGAGAGATAAACAGCAATACAATAATTGAAGGAGATTTTACATTTTCAGCAATAGGAAGATGATCCAGGAGAAAATTAATAACAAAATATTGGACTTCACCTATACATTTTTGTTCACCTGTACTTTCAATCAAATGGACCTAAGAGATATATGTAGAACATACACAGGATACATATTCTCCTCAAGCCCACATGAAACATTCTCCAGAATAGATCATATGTTAGATCACAAAACAAGTTTAACAAATTTAAGATTAAAAATATATCAAAATCTTTTCTGATTACAATGGTATAAAATTAGAAATAACAGGAAAAAAAGACCTGGAATATTCTCAAATATAAGAAATCAAAAACTTTGCATCTGAACAGCCAGTGTGCCAAAAAAAAAAAGACAAGAAATCATACGGAAAATTTTTAAATATATAGAGATAAAAATGGAAACAAAACATACAAAAACTTATGGGACACAGCAGAAGCAGTTGTAAAAGCAAAGTTTATAGAAATAAACACGTACATCTAAAAGAAGAGCAAAGATCACAAATAAACACCTCAACATTACACCAAAAGGAACTAGAAAAAGAACAAACTAAGCCCAAAATTAGCAGAAGAAAGGAAACAATAAGGATCAGAGCAGAAATATATCAAATGAGAAGAGAAAAAGTATAGGAAAAACATCAGTAAAACAAAGAGGTGGGTTTTGTTTTTGTTTTCATTTTGCAAAAATAAACAAAGTGAAAAATCCTTAGCTAGACCAACTAAGACAGAAGATTCAAATAAATGAAATCACAGGTCAGGTGCTGTGGCTCACGCCTGTAATCCCAGCACTTTGGGAGGCTGAGGCAGGCAGTAATGAGGTCCGAAGATCAAGACCACCCTGGCTAACATGGCGAAACCCCACCTCTACTAAAAATTTAAAAAATTAGCCAGGTGTTGTGGTGCACCCCTGTAGTCCCAGCTACACAGGATGGTGAGGCGAAAGAACTGCTTGAACCTGGGAGGCAGAGGTTGCAGTGAGCCGAGATGGCACCACTGCACTCCAACTTGGGCAAAAAAGCAAGACTCTGTCTCCGAAAAAAAAAAAAAAAAGAAAAGAAATCTCAGATGACAGAGGAGACCTTACAACAGATGCCTCAGTAATGAAAAGGATCATAAGTGACTATTATAAACAGTCATATGCCAACATTAAATAACCTAGAGAAAATGCATAAATTTCTAGCAACACACAACCTATAAGATTCAATCAAGAAGAAACAAAAAGGTTCAACAAACCATTAACAAATAAAGTTGAAGAAGCAACCATTTACTGATTAGGAGATCCTATCCCCATTGTTTGTTTTTGTCAGGGTTATCAAAGATCAGATGGTTGTAGATGTGTGGTGTTATTTCTGAGGCCTCTCTTCTCCATTAGTCTATGGGTCTATTTTGGCAACAGTACCATGCTGTTTTGGTTACTGTAGCCTTGCAGTACAGTTTGAAGTCAGGTAGCATGATGCCTCCAGCTTTGTTTTTTTCCCTTAGGATTATCTTGACCATACAGGATCTTCTTTGATTCCATATGAAATTTAAAATAATTTTCTCTTTTTTTCTAATTCTGTGAAAAATGTCTATGGTAGTTTGATGGGAATAGCATTGAATCTAAAAATTACTTTGGGCAGTATGGCATTTTCATGATATTGATTTCTCCTATCCATGAGGATGGAATGTTTATCTATTTGTTGGTGTTCTCTCTTATTTCCTTGAGCAGCCATTTGTAGTTCTCCTTGAAGAGGTCCTTCACATCCCTAGTAGGCTATATTCATAGGTATTCTCTTTGTAGCAATTGTGAAAGGGTATTCATTCAAGATTTGGCTCTCTGCTTGCCTATCACTGGTATAAAGGAAGGCTTGTTATTTTTGTACATTGATTTTGTATCCTGAGACTTTGCTAAAGTTGTTTATCAGATCAAAAAGTTTTGGGGCTGAGACAGTGGGGTTTTCTAAATATAAAATTATGTCATCTGCAAACAGGGAAAACTTGACTTCCTCTCTTCCTATTTAACTACCATTTATTTCTTTCTCTTCCCTGATTGCCCTGGTCAGAACTTCCAATACTATGTTGAATAGGAGTGGTAAGAAGGGGCATCCTTGTCTTGTACCAGTTTTCAAAGGAAATGCTTCCAGCTTTTGACCATTCAATATGATGTTGGCTGTGGGTTTGTCATAAATAACTTATTCTTTTGAGATATGTTCTGTGCAAAGACAGGCACAGGCTTAAAACTAAGGGATGGAGAAACATTTATGAAGCAAATAGACAAAAAAAAAAAAAGTAGGGGTTGCAATTCCTAGTCTCTGACAAAACAGGCTTTAAACACAGATCAAAAAGACAAAAAAGGGCATTACATAATGCTAAAGAAAACAATTCAACAAGAATAGCTAAGTATTCTGAATATATATGCACCCAAAACAGAAGCACCCTGATTCATAAAACAAGTTCTTGAGCCGGGCGCGGTGGCTCAAGCCTGTAATCCCAGCACTTTGGGAGGCCGAGGCGGGTGGATCATGAGGTCAAGAGATCGAGACCATCCTGGTCAACATGGTGAAACCCCGTCTCTACTAAAAAAAATACAAAAATTCAGCTGGGCATGGTGGCGTGTGCCTGTAATCCCAGCTACTCAGGAGGCTGAGGCAGGAGAATTGCCTGAACCCAGGAGGCGGAGGTTGCGGTGAGCCGAGATCGCGCCATTGCACTCCAGCCTGGGTAACAAGAGCGAAACTCCGTCTCAAAAAAAAAAACAAAAAAAAAAACAAGTTCTTGAGCCTAAGACCTACACAGACACTTAGGCTCCCATACAATAACAATGGGAGTCTTCAACACCCCACTGTCAAGATTAGACAGATCAACGAGACAGAAAATTAACAAGGATATTCAGGACTAAACTCAGCTCTGGATCAAGTGAACCTAGTAGACGTCTACAGAACTCTCTACCCCAAATCAACAGAATTTACATTCTTCTCAGTGCCACATGACACTTATTCTAAGATCAACCACTTAATTGAAATAAACCATTTTTCAGTAAATGCAAATGATCTGAAGTCATAACAAACAGTCTCTTAGACCACAGTACCATCAAATTAGAACTTAGGATTAAGAAACTCACTTAAAACCACACGATTTCATGGAAATTGAACAACTTGTTCCAGAATGACTCCTGGGTAAACGATGAAATTAAGGTAGAAATAAAGAAGTTCTTTGAAACCAACAAGAACAAAGAGACAACATACCAGAATCTCTGGGATACAGCTCAAGCAGTGTTAAGAGAGAAATTTATATCACTAAATGCCTACATAAGAAAGTTAGAAAGATCTCAAATCGACAACCTAACATCACAACTAAAAGAACTAGAGAGGCAAGAGCAAACTAATCCAAAAGCTAGCAGGAGACAAGAAATAACTAAGATCAGACAAGAATTGGAGGAGATAGAGATACAAAAATCCCTCCAAAAAAATTAATGAATCCAGTAGCTGGTTTTTTCAAAAAAATAACAAAAGAGATAAACCCTAGCTAGACTAAGAAAGAAGAAAAGAGAGAAGAATCAAACAGACACAGTAAAAAGTTATTAAAGGAGATATCACCCACAGAAATACAAACTCGGAGAATATATTACCTCTATGCCAATAAACTAGAAAATCTAGAAGAAATGGATAAATTCCTGGACACATACACCCTCCCAAGAATAAACCAGGAAAAAGTCAATTCCCTGAATAGACCAATAACAAGTTCTGAAATTAAGGCAGTAATTAATAGCCTACCAACCAAAAAAAAAAAAAAAAAAAAAAAACCCAGGACCAGACAGATTCACAGACCAGTTCTACAAGAGGTACAAAGAAGAGCCTGTACCATCCCTTCTGAAACTATTCCAAACAACTAAAAAGGAGAGACTTCTTTCTAACTCATTCTATGAGGCCAACATCATCCTGACACCAAAACATGGCAGACACACAACAAAAAATACAAAACTTCAGGCCAATATCCCTGATGAACATCAGTGTGAAAATCCTCAATAAAATATTGGCAAACTGAATCCAGCAGCACATCAAAAAGCGTATCCGCCATGATCAAGTTGGCTTCATCCCTGGGATGCAAGTCTGGTTCAACATATGCAAATCAATAAACACACCACATAAACAGAACCAAGGAGAAAAGCCACATGATTATCTCAATACATGCAGAAAAAGCCTTTGCTAAAATTTAACATCCCTTCATGTTAAAAACGTGCAATAAACTAGATATGCATGGAACATATCTCAAATTCCTCTTCAACTTTTCTAGAGTGTAGAACTAGAGGGAATACTTTCAAACCCATTTTTGGGGCCAGCATCATTCCTATGTCAAAGCCAGACACAATAAGAAAGCTACAGGCCACTATCTAAGGTGAACGTAGATGGAAAAATCATCAAGAGAACACCAGAAAAATGAACTCAAGAACACATCAAAAAAATTACACATAATGACCAGGTTGGATTTATCCCTGTCTCAACACTATTTTTATCATGAAACAATGTTAAAGAGGCTGAAGAGACAACTTAAATACTGGCAGAATAGATTTACCAACCATAGTCTCTCTTAAACAGTTAATAACTAAAATATGTAAGGAATTCAAACAACCCAATAGCAAAACAAAATAATAACCTGATTAAAAAATAGGTAAAGGACTTGAATAGATTTATCTCCAGAGAAAACATAAAAATGGCCAACAAGTATATGAAAATCAAAACCACAATGATTTACCCCTAATGTCTGTTGGGATGCTTATTATGAAAAAGACAAGAGATAAGTGGTGCTGAGGGTGTAGAGAAAAGGAAACACTTGTAAACTGTTGGTAGCAATGCAGATTTAGGTAGCCACTTTAGAAAAGTTCACAGAGCTTCCTAAAAGAAATTCAACGTAGCACTACCATATAGTAATTCATGTAGAATTACCATAGTAATCCCTCTTCTGGATATATCCCCAAAGGAAATGAAATCACCACCTTATAAGGATATCTGTGTGTCCATGCTTATTGTAGAATTATTCTCAATAGCCAAGGTAGGGAAACAACCTAAGTGTCTACTAACAGAGGAACAGATAAAGAAACCATGCTATACATATACAACAGAATACTATCTGGCCTTAAAAAAGGAGATCCTGCATTTTCAGCAACATGGATGAACCTAGATGACATTATATTCAGTAAAATAAGCCAGATATAGGAAGACAAATGCTACATGAACTCACTTATATGTAGAATCTTAAAAACATAATAATAAACACAAAGCAGCAGAGTAGAATGGTAGTTGGGAAAGGTATAGGAGAAATGGGAGATGTAGGCCAAAAGGTACGAATTTTTTATTTAAACAGGATAAATAGGTGTAGAGAACTAGCACACAGCCTAAGCACCATATATAGTTGATGATATTGCATTGTATATACTGGAAATTTGTTAAAACAATAAATTTTAGTACTCTTACCCCCCCCACATACATGCAAAAAGGAAAGGTAACTATGGAAGATAATGTAGTAATTTATTAATGTATTTGACTGTTATAAGCACTTCACCATGCAGATGTACACAAAAACATGTTGTACACCTTACATTTATACAATAAAAATATTACTCATCATTGTTACTGAAAAATAAAATTATTTTTCATAGAAACTGTTAAAATATAAATTATATTAAGATAACCATATACATATTTTAAACATTTCTTAGTATTAATTTTTAACATGGTGACTATTAATAGAACCCACATAAATAATTACTAAAAATAAAAATGTCTGCCCCATTCTACTGAGAGATCTTCAGGGAAAATATTCTAGTAGTCCAGGTTAATTTTTTTTTAACTCTATAAATAGGTTTTTTTTGACATAATTACCAAGTCAAAAAAGAATTTGCCTATGAATCATCGATTATTTCAGTGTCCTAGGCCTCTCTAAAACTAAGCTGTAAGACAACCTGAACCTGGAAAAGAATTGAAATTTTCCCCATTCAAATGTATTCTTTTTGTTCACTGGTAACTGTAGGAATTTTTAGAAATCCAGTTATATTTTAGATGTTCACTGCATTCAATAATATGGATGTCATGAAAATGTTCCCTTATTTATCTGTATGCCTAATCATTAAACTGTAGTATGAAGTAAATAATAATTCATTTGAAATACTCCTCTCTAGTTACTGCAGATTTGAGTGTGATTATTTAAATGTCACCCAACGAGACAGAGTAGGATGATTACCAACCAGCTGCCCATCTAATATATTCCTCTTGAAAGGCATCAAAACTCATGTGCTTGCAGGTAAGATGCATGACATAATTATTTCATTTTACTTTAATAAAGTATGCTTCAGTTTACTACTGTGAGTCAGGGAGGATTTAAGAGAAAGTGGAATGGACTAAAAACTCTAATAAAGCACAGCTAAGGAGACAGCCCAAGAAGTTGTAGTTCTGAAATTAGCTGCTTTCTCTCAAACACTAAGAGACTTTCTTTCTCGTAGAGATTAGCTTATTTTTCTCACAAAGGTGGAAGGGGACATTTGGAAATTTAAAAAAAGAATCACACACTGGTGTATAGGAAGAAAAATTTAACAATACAGTGAGACCCTGGATCTTTCACACTGATATGAATTAAAACATAAGGCATGTCTATACTGACAAAGACCAAATACACAATTATATAAGCCAATATTCATCATCTTTCTCAACATCATCATCCACTGAATATTTACTGTGTGCCAACAAGTTAAGTGCTTTCGAGGCAACCTCACAAAACCTTTATGAGCCAGGTACTTTTGTGAGACCCTTTTTTCAAATGAAGAAATTAAAGCCTACAGAAGTTGTAAATAACTGGTCCAAAGTGGCTAAGCTACTAAAGATCCTCTCACTCCAAAGTCCCAGTCTTCCAAAACAGCAAAGAAGAGATTAATGTGGCCCTAGAATAAAAATACTCTGTAGTATTTGGATAAGAAAATGAGCATTACAGGAAGGAGAAAGCACACAGGATGAAAAGAGAAGAAAACAAGTTATGTTTGTCGTATAACTAGGAGACTGACTGAGTCAGCGGAGGATTTGTAATGAGAAATGGTAGGAAGCAAGCCAGAATAGAAGACTGGGGGCAAATCATTCAAATTTATTTATTTATTTATTTATTTAGAGACAGAGTTTCGCTCTTGTTACCCAGGCTCGAGTGCAATGGCGCGATCTCGGCTCACCGCAACCTCCACCTCCTGGGTTCAGGCAATTCTCCTGCCTCAGCCTCCTGAGTAGCTGGGATTACAGGCACGCACCACCATGCCCAGCTAATTTTTTGTATTTTTAGTAGAGACGGGGTTTCACCGTGTTGACCAGGATGGTCTCAATCTCTCGACCTCGTGATCCACCAGCCTCGGCCTCCCAAAGTGCTGGGATTACAGGCTTGAGCCACCGCGCCCGGCTCAAATATATTTAAATGCCAGTCTAAAACCCAGGGCAATTAGAAGCCATTGCACATTTTTTATCAGAGTCCAATACTTGAATAATCCTGTACTTGTTTTAGGAAATCACACATGATCATCAGAATTTACAGCTAAAATTAATTTTATTGACAATCTGGTTAAATACCTTTAATTTAGAGATTAGACACTGAGACTTATATTAAGGATCCCTACTCTTTGCTACTTAAAAGTCAAGATAAGTAAGCATTACATTTAGCTGAGAAAAGAAATATCCAGTAACTGCCTTTTGAATATGAACCTTTTAATCACTGTTACATTGTTTTGTTCCTCGAGAATCTGTGAACTTCTAAAGAAAACAGATTCCTATTTTTATGGTAGGAACTTTATGAACGTAGACACTAAGTAAAGAAGTAATATAAATGATACCAACCACAGAAAATGGATTTAGAAGTAAGTGACATGAATTGGGGGAAAGTCATAGGCCCATTATAGCCATGTTCCCCAAGACCCCCAGAACGACCTTCACCCATAACTGCTTACTGACATAGTGGCTTTCAGGTGAATGCCATGGAGCTTGTTGAGCAAGGAACGTGGAGACAACCAATCAAAAAATGCCTCAAGTCACTTGCCTATGTAAAATATCTCCCCTTTCAGGCTCTTTGCATTCTGCAGTTTCTCAATAATCAGCTACATCAGATCCTCTTCTTCTTTCATTTCATTCTTTTTTTTAAGAGATAGGGTCTCACTGTATTGTCCAGGATTGCCTCAAATTCTCAGGCTTGCCTCAAACTTCCAGGGCTAAAGGCATTCTCCCGCCTCAAGCCTCCTGAGTAGCTGGGACCACAGGCTCATGACACTGCATCTGGCTCTTTCTCTTAATTCTGACCACTGACTTCTAGAATTTCCGGCTACATGACACTGTAATGTGAGTTTATGTGTATTTATAGAGGCTGCCAAGAAATAGTCCCAGAAGTGCTGTGTCCCAAATCTGAGAACAGAACTTTGGTTTACTTCATGTATTGTTTGCTTTTTAGGCTAGGGAAGCAAATGCATCCTTAAAACCAACTTATGTCCTTCCTGCCTCTGGGAAGTCTTCTCCAACAGCAGACTACTTCAAACACAGAAATTATATTTCTAAAAAAAATGTATGGAAAAGCCATGTCTGATAAATTTCAGTTCTCATAACATAGGATTTAAGAAAAAGTAACCAATAAAAATGTCATTGAATATATGCATTCACATGTGAGGCAAACATAGATAACACAAATAAAAGTTGTGAAGGCTATCCACTTTCAAAACAAAACATTGATGAACTTTAATGTTTTTGCTGTATTCCTTCTTCTGAACCAGCTTCTTCAGATCTTTAAGAAATATTGCAATAGTATTGAGATCTAAAGAGAACATAGATCTATAATAACAAAGGTCTAAGATCCAGAAAATAGATATAAGATCTATGTTCTCCTCCATAATTAAGGTTTTGCTTCTTTGAAAGGACTTGAAGCAATGCTTACTGGTTTTTAAATTATTGTCTTTTGTATGAGCATTTTCTCTTTTTTCACACACATCTTTG
The DNA here is from genome assembly GCF_009761245.1 of Sapajus apella. Lineage (NCBI taxonomy): Eukaryota > Metazoa > Chordata > Mammalia > Primates > Cebidae > Sapajus > Sapajus apella. Next base: position 6,689,814 of record NW_022437046.1, read on the forward strand.
CCAAAAAAATAAAATAAAATAAAGGTTTTGTTACTTTTTGTCTGACTTTCTTTCCAATTAACGTGGTGCATTTAAGGGTAAGTTTTAGCTGTATTTTCCCCATAAACTGAAAGCGTAGACATATTTTCTCTGTGGACAACCCCAAAAAGCCACCGTCATTTGCTAAAAAACAGTTGCTATATGTTTTTGTGTTCACATGTACTCAATTACATGTGACTTATATTAAAAATAGCACAGATGTTTTGTTACAAAACCAAGATTAGAAAAAGATCACTACAGCCAACTCCACATCATCTCTGTTGCCATTTAGCTTCTACCATTCTTTGAGTCAAACTATCAGCATTGACCATCTGTTTCCTTCCCATTATTCGGCATTTCTCTTTGGTGCTTCACATCGTTTTTGTTTTTTTTTTTATTTCTATCACAGTACCACTCTCTCCTCACAACTACAATTGCTCAAATAATTAAATGAGGACTACCCTGGTTTAGATAGTGCCCTTTCATATGTTTTCTCATTCAAGTTTTATATAAACTAGTTTTACAAGATCTTAAAGTTATGTGATTCAAATTGGCAATATGTAGAAATATGTTAATGTTTGATCCACCAATCCCACTCTTGGGAATTTATTCTGAGAACCAAAATGTATATACCAACTCTATATATTAAAATAAGTATTAATAATACCAGGTTTTTAAATGATCACAATGTCCAGTAATAGGAAATTGGTTAAATAATTTATGATACATTTGTATGATGCAATAATGAATCCAATGTCCATGACCATGTTAAGCATCAAAGGAAGCATCTAAAACTATCTATATTATGACATAAACTTGGATGAATTTATTGATATGTACACCAAAGAGCCAAAAGTGTATTTCACAAAATGGTAGGCTTATCAGTGATTTTTATCTCTATTCTTTTCTCTCTTTTCTCTTTAACTATAAATAGCATATATCTCATGTGAGATACATGTGTGTATTTATCCATATATATAAAATTTTTACCAAAGTACTTATTGTAATTTTACTTTTAAGAAAAATGACACTTACATTACCACTTACATATGACCCAGAAATTTTACTCACATGTATGTACCCAAAAGAATAAAAATCTATGATCACACAAATATTTGTACCTCAATTTATATAGCAACATTACTAGCAATAGTCAAAAGATGGTAATAATCCTCATGTCCTCTTCATGAATTTTAAAATGTGGTAGCCCAACAATGGTTATCAGCCATAAAAAAGTAGTGATACACACCACAAAATTATTTAACCTTGAAAACATAATGCCAAGTGACAGAAGTCACTCAAGTAGACCTTACATTGTGATATAGTTTGGCTGTGTCCCCACCCAAATCTCATTTTAAATTGTAGTTCTTATAATCCCTATGTGTGGTGGGAGGGATCTGGTGGGAGGAATTTAATCATGGGGGTGGTCACCCTTATGCTATTCTAGTGATAGTAAATTCTCATGAGATCTGAAAGTTTTATAAGGAGTTTTTCCACCTTTTGCTTGACACTTCTTTTTCCTGCCATCGTGTGAAGAAGCAGGTGTTTGCTTCCCCCTCAACCATGATTCTAAGTTTCCTGAGGCCTCCCCAGCCATGTAGAACTGTGTGTCAATTAAATCTCTTTCCTTTATAAATTACCCCATCTTGGGCAGTTCTTTATAGCAATGTGAGAATGAACTAATGTACATCACTATACAATATTTTTACTGAAATGTTTAGAATAGGCAAATCTACAGAGACAGAGAATATATATCAGGGATTGCTTAGGGATGGGGGGATTGGGCAATCCCCAATAAAATAAAAATAAAAGGCATGGATTTTTTTTGAGATGATGAAAACTAAAATTGACTGTAGTGATAATTGCACACATCTATTAATACACCAGAAGCTATTACTGCATGCTTTAAATGAACTAATTGCATGATATATGAATTAAAACTCAATAAAGATTTTTTTTAAAAAAAGGAAAAATAACACATTATTAGCAGCTTTCTTTTCCTTGGAAACAACTTTAATTTACATTTGTAACAGATTGTTTTAGAAAAAAAATCACAGGACTAGATTCTTTAGTTACACAAATATAAAGGAAGTATACACCTCTTGACTTTGAAAAACTATGGAATCTCAACAATTTTCAATGCAGAGTTGCAGGTTGAAATATTATATATCCTGTATGGAATGTAAATTGAGTATATTTACTTTTGGGATCACTTGCCTTTGGAAAGTTAGATCCTCTTCCCCCCATCCCCACATAAACATATTTAGTCCAAAGTAAACATAGTATGAACTATGCTTAGTCATATGTTGGTATTACATATGAAGTTAAGACTAAATATTTTTATCTTTTAGAAATGTACGGCAACTATCATGAATGTGTTTCTTGGGTCAGGAAAGCCTAACCACAGCATTGTAGGTGGGGTATGGGGTTTCTATGAAGGAATGGCTACTATCACTGTCAAACATACAAGATCATTAAATAAGCAAGACTTCCTTGGACAACAGGGGAGGGGACCTGCTATTCTTTCTGGCATCCAGGAAGGTTGTCTCCTGGTATACATGGTACTAGATAGCAGCAATTACTTGCTGATGGAGCTGAGATGTCCCTGACTGAGCAGCAACCTACCAGGAGGAAAGCATGAACTCTCTGGTTTGTTTAGTTTCTACACACTAAGTGAAACTATTTCTGATAGAAGTGTAATATGCTTCCTCTATTGTATTCTATGTATCTGCATTTACTCAAGTTCTATGACACAGCATAGCCTCACCTGAAATATCATTTGGGGAAATTAAATGAGGGATTTATATTCATCCTGTCAGTAAGCTGATGAAAGAATAGTATGACCCAGAGAAGCCATTGTATTTAGTGAAGTACTCTAAAAATTCCACAGATTTAAAACAAAAGCAGAATACAATCCAATAAAACAATTCCCAAATACAGCCAATGGGTCAATTTGCAGTACATATTATGCGTATTGTATATATACATTTTAGGGATTTCCAGAATTTTCTTGGATAAAAGAATGGACTTACTCCTGTGATCTAAAGGATGGGATCTGAAATCATTATAATGTGGATAGTTTAAATAAAGGCTGAAATGTCAAATACATAAGCTAGGAAAACCTCAAAGGACAAATTTATTTTACTTAGAAAAATAATTACATGGAAATAATATATCATCATCATTTCTGGGTTGCAAAATGACGGAGTTTTCTGTTTTCTTATTCCAACTTTTCTTTTTTCTTTGTTGTTTTTTGAGAGACAATCTCACTCTGTCGCTCAGGCTGGAGTACAGTGGCATGATCTCGGCTTACTGCAACCTCCACCTCCCCAGCTCAAGCGATTCTTGTGCCTCAGCCTCCTGAGTAGCTCGGATTACAGGAACAGGCTGCCATTCCCAGCTAATTTTATTTATTTATTTATTTATTTATTTTGTATTTTAGTAGAGACAGGGATTCACCATGTTGCCCACTCGACATGGGCTAAAGTAATCTACCCACCTCAGCCTCCCAAGTGCTAGGATTACAGGCATAAGCCACCATGCCCAGAATCTTAGTCAGACTTTCCTATGCTAAGTTTTCCAGCACATGCTGCTGTAAAAGGCTGCATTGCTTTTATAGTCTAAACATAGAATATATGTTATATTTTAAAATAATGTATTTATGTTGTATATAACATATTAGAGATAGATCTAATTGTAGCTACATTATTCTTCCCAAGGTTAGGGAAAAAATAAAACTGCTCACTTGAATTTTGATAAGGTTTAACCTTTAGAAGGTGCATGTTTATACTGAAATTAATTCTGCCCTAGATCTAAATCTATGGTTTATTTCAAACATGTCAATAAGTCCTACTATATTTGAAAATAATTAAAATATCCTTCCTGACTCTGCTCTCTTAACCTCATACTTCATTTCATTCAATTCCTCCTCAGATGATGTGGGTTAGAGTTCCTTTATTCAAGAGTGATATCAAAAGTATTTAGCAGAGTATATTATGGACAGGATCAATCAGACCCAGATGCCAACTACTCAAGAAACTTACAGATCAATCAGAACACATGCCACTCAATCAAAATAAACAGAGGTAAGTGCTAGAGCAGGGTGCTAGAAGGCCCCCTATTACACAAGATATTACCTCATTAGTTGCTAAATCGTGGGAGATATTCAGAGATCTTAGAAGGGGCAGGAGACTTGGAGTAGCCACTAATAACCAATATGCATGAAAGGGTTTTGCTGTTTTACTTTTCATAGCTAGAACAATACAGTTGACTGTCAGCCCTGCCTTCATTTTCCTTCCAATGTCTTCTAGGGTCTCTAGGTTCCTTTTTAAGTGCTGTAACAATAGAGTTATGATGCAAAAGTTTATGTCTGCATCCTCTCCAAACATTGCTGAAGTGTCAGGTAAGCAATAAGAGAAATATAATACCATATTAAGTGACAGAGCAAGAGATGTAAACCAACTTTTGGAAGGTGAAAAATTGCTAGGTGACAGCTGACTTTACAGAAAGGAGAAAGGTGTTGTCTAGGTGGAAGCTAAGCAAGATTCCAATGAGAAATAAGCTAACTTATCTTTTAGAATCCTGGAAAATTTCAGACATTGGAGATGCCAGGTATTTCTGAAGTTATAGGGGTTTGGGGATCATGACACTGAAAATGAAGCATTGCCTAGAAGTCTGTAAAAGGACAACTGGACTCTGTGTCTCTTTCTCTGGCTTTATGCAACCAAGTAATTTCCCCTTCTTTATGTCTCAGGAGATAATTAATTTATTCTCTGTAGGAACTGAGTAGAAGAGTGTCAGAATCCAGGTTATGGAGGCACAGTAAAAGCTGAAGTGAGGTGCCATGCTAGCAACAGGATTTACTGAGAGTACTAGATACAGTCTCCCTCCCTCTCATGAATTCTGAAATATTTGCAGACAAGTTTATCCATCCAGGCCTTTGGAGGGTTTGTCTGGGAGAAACATTGGTGGGAATGTACCACCAATGTACCACCAGGAATCCCTCTAGAGACCTTTGTATTTCTAAAGCTTGGGTTGGTAGTTAACATAGTCACCTAAGTTGTTCTCTTTATGCCACCTGTAAATGAGAATAACCTTTAGGTCTCTGGCATTCTAACTTTTTAACTTAATTATTATAGAGGTCATTTTTGTAGTTATATTTTTATTTATGTTTTGCTTTAAATGCAAAGCTTTCTCAACAATGCACATAGGTACCCAATAACAACAGAAAGTATTAATGTCCTTTAATATAAAATCTACTGAGAAGTAAAAATACAAAACTTGTAAGTACAGAAATGATAGTTCTGCCTGGTTTATATAAATAACCTCAGATCATACTAAATGGCCAAAGTTACTTTGCCTTCATTTGAATACTTTGATTTCTTTCATGAAGAGGTTCTCTCAATTTAATACATTTGCTTTATGTCCAATTTAGAAAAGTATATCAAGTACTATATACACTATTTAATAATTCCTCCTGGAAGATGGAAGAATAATTTTATATAGTCATTTGGAAAAGGTTGAAAATATCCCAGTGGATACAGCATAATTCAGTACCTTTACTACTTTATTGATTTCATTTTGAGTAATTTGTCCATGTTGTGTTTTACAAATCATTTTTACCATATGCCTGGCATGCTTCTATCTTCATATTATCAGTTTTTTTTCCACATGCTTTCTAGAATTATAATTTAACTCAGAGGTTCATATTGGCTGCATATCCCAATCACCTGTTAAAATGCCAACGTCCAGGCTCAACTCACAGATTCTGATTTAATTGTTTCAGGTAGGGCCCTGGCATACATATTTTTAAAAGCATCCCTTGCAATTCTAATGTGTAGCCAATATTGAGAATCACTGACTATCTTACAAACTGTCTATATCAGCATTTTCCAAATGTGCTTGAATGTAAGAATGTTCAAACAAGATACCTCAAAAAACCAAAACAAGACAAATGGCTCTGAATTTCCAAATTTCAGAGCCTCAAGCAAAACCTCCTGAGTTAGGAGCTCCACAGAAATAAGGAGAACCAAGAGCTTCAGATTAAGAAGCACTATTTCACAAGACTCCAAAGACATTATAATCAATCCCAGAGGTTGGAGGAGATAAAGAATATATAGACACATTGAGGTCTTTCAATCTCCTACCTTCTCATACCAACATTCAATGCAGCATCGTTTTTAAAACTTTTACCTCCTAAATACATGTGAAATATCTCTACTTACCTCCATTACCCTTCATCACTCCTGTAGCCTAAGAGCCTAACAACAAACGTCAGCCTACTCCAATATCTTATTCTCCCACCAGGTCACTGGCTTCTACTCTTTCCTTACTCCAACTTGTTTTCTCCATTAGAGCCAGACTTATCATTTGGAACATCAATCTTATCAAGTCACCCAGAGCTTAACATATTGCCCATAGCTCTTATGTAAATGGTACAAAACTTTCACACCTTGGTCTGGCTCCCATGTTTTCCCACCTCATTTAGGGCTCAACTCCCCTTTACTTCCTGTCATCTGGCCATGATAACTTTCTTTCCCTCTGTTGATACTCGCTAAGAAAACAGACTGCCACAGGCCATTTCTAGAAGTGCAGTGGTCTGCTTGGAAAGCTCTTCCACACCCCCACCGTACAACTTTATCTAGTCAAAAATGCCTATGCATTCTTCACAAGTCAGGCAACAGCCAAGCCTTCATCTTCCTCTAGACAAGTCAAACCTTGCAACTTCAGGCTTTTTTAGTAGCATACACCACTCCTTCCTAAAATTTTCCAGAATTACAACACGCATTCATCTGTGTGACTTCATTTTTGTTTTCCACCTCTCTCTAACACCTATTTGACTATGAACTCACTGGGAACGGGACATTTTTTCTTTCCGAGACCAAATTGCCTAGGTTCAAATCCGAGCTTATTCATGTGGTGACTTTGGTAAAGTTATTTTTCCATTTGTGCCTCGGTTTTCTCACCTGTAAAATAAGATCCATACTATTACGTACCTCGCTGAGTTGGTTTAATGATTAAATTCACTTGTAGAAAGCTTAGCACAGGGGTTGCTACCACTATTACTATTATTACTACTACTATTATTTTGCACAGTGCTTAGTACAATACCTGGTTGTGGTTAACAGAATAATAGGCCCGAATTGCAGAAACCTGTGAATATGTTACTTTACGTGGCAGAAAACATTTTGCAGATGTGATTCAGGTTATGAACCCTCAGATGTGGAAATTATTTGGGATAATTAGACAGGTCCAATCTAATCACATGAGTCCTTAAAGCAAAACAGTAAATCAGAGAGATGCGGTAGAAGAAAGAGGAGAGACTGAAATTGTGAGAAGAACTCAATACACCAATCCAAGCTTTGAAAATGGAGGAAAGTGACCATGAGCCAACAAATGCAGGTGGCTGCTAGCAGACGAGAACTCAGCAAGGAGAAATGGTGTCAGACTTATAAACACAAAGAAATAAATTCTCCCAACAATGCAAGTAAGGAGAAAGCAGATTTTCCCCAAAGATTTTTATTTTAACCCAACTCTTGTCCTGACCTGAACCTAGGGATAAAATCTCCTTTTACTATACTACAGCATCTCTAGCCTCCAAAAGTAAAAATTTGTGACATATATATTCCACTTGAGAGTCTGTAAATCATTTACTGTACATTATCTCCTCAGTTCTTCTCCTTATAAATCTAAAACATTCAAGGTTTGCAATTTCAAGGAAAATTTTATTCTATAAAAGGAAGATATTGCTGGGCACAGTGGCTCATGCCTGTAATACCAGCAATTTGGGAGGCCAACGTGGGCAGATCACTTCAGGTTAGGAGTTTGAGATCAGCCTGGCCAAAATAGTAAAACCTTATCTCCACTAAAAATACAAAAACTAGCCAGGTGTGGTGGTGGGCACCTGTAATCCCAGCTACTCAGGAGGCTGAGGCAAAAGAATCACTTGAACCTGGGAGGTGGAGATTGCAGTGAGCCGAGATCACACCACTGCACTCCAGCCTGAGTGACAGAACAAGATTCCATCTCAAAAAAGGAAAAAAGAAATGAAAAAAAAAGAAGGAAGATACTGAAGATAATTTATATATAACAGTAACAAGTAAAAATAATTAAACTCTTACTTCGTGCCTGGTACTATTCTAAACATTTCGTGTGCAGACATTAACATGATGGTAATTATTCTGATAATTTTCTTATTGTCATTGTTAGCTTTAGAGCAATTGTTTTTTCAGATCTGTGTAACTGTATTAAACTGAAGCTTCTATATTAATTATTGCAGCAGAATTAGTCAAATGTTTATGTTGTTACACATTTAAGCCCAGAAATTTAAAATACATTTTAAAAAATCAATAGATTTTCATATGCTATATTTCCAACTTTAATAGCATTACAGGTATTTTTTTAATCTTGCATTTAAATAATGAAATTTGTTTAGATAGCAAGAAGCAACAGATGTATACAGAAGAGATGTGCCCCAGAGGTAAGGCTCCCCAGGGAGACAGTTAATTTGTAAATGTTTAATCATAATTTAAAGTGTTAATTGGCCCAGCAAATAATTCTATCAGGCAAAATTATTTTTATGACTTGACTTAGATATTAGAATGAAAATTAGATAGAAGAACAGAAATTCAGTACATTACTTGGTTCATAAGCATTCAAGGCTATATCAAATTGTAAAAGTTATTTTAAGGTTTTCATACTATTATTTGACTTTGTTATTTGTTTAAATTTATGATCGACACACAAAACTTATACATATTTCAGGTATAACATGATGTTTCAATACACGTGTAAAGACATATTTCATTTTCTTGTACTTCACCTTACTGTGCTTCATAGATAATTGCATTTTTGGTGAGTTTTTTTCCCCCCAGAAATTGCAGATTTGTGGCAAGGCAACCCTGTGTCAAACAAGTGTACTGGCACCATTTTTCTCACAGCATGGCACTCACCTTATGTCTATGGTTTAAATTTTAATAATACTTGAAATATTTTAAACTTTTATTATATCTGTTATGGTGGTCAGTGATCTTTCACATACTATTGTAATTATTTTGGGGCACCATGAACTGTGCCTATATAAGACAGCAAACTTAATAAATAAACGCTGTGGTGTATACTAACTGCTCCATCAACTGGCTGTTCCTCATCTTTTTCTTTCTCCTTGAGCCTCCCTATTCCCTGAGACACAATAATATTGTAATTAGGCCAGTTACTAACCCTACAGAGGCCTCTAACTGCTTAAGTGAAAGGAAAAGTGGCATGCTTCCCGCTTTGAACCAAAAGCTAAAAACGATTGAGCTTATTCAAGAAGGCACATTAAAAGCTGAGGCAGGCCAAAAATTGGGCCTCTTGCACTGAACAGTCAAGTTGTGAACAAAAAGAAAAAGTTCTTGAAGAAAATTAAAAGTGCTGCTCCAGTGAACACACAAATGATAAGAAACTGAACTAACCTTATAGCTGATATGGAGAAAGTTCTATTGCCCTGGATAGAACAAACCATCCACAACTTTTCTTCAAGCCAAAGCCTTGTCCAGAGCAAAGCCCTAACTCTCTTCAATTCTATGAAGGCTAAGAGAGGTGATAAAGCTGCAGAAGAAAAGTATGATATTAGCAGAGGTTGGTTCTTTCTGTGTGTGTGTGCGTATATAGTAGGTGTATATATTTATGGGGTACATGAAATGTTTTGATACAGGCATACAATATGAAATAAGCACATCATGGAGAATGGGATATCCATTCCCTCAAAATAACTTGAAGAGTGTAATTGGATTGTTTATAACTCAGTGCATGGGCTAAGGAGTAAGCAGGTGTAATGCTTACTCTGAGTCTGCTAAGACAGCTCTTAAGGAAAGAGGGAGTTAAAGTTAGTACTAGCCACTTGCTCTGTCAGTTGTTTTCAATGAATCTGTGCTTTCTTACTCCATTCTTCTGTTGCTTTCTTTGTCTTTCATTGCATTATAAAGAAGGAGCTGGGGAAGAAGAAAATTGCAACTGGAATGAGGGAATCAAAGATGACTCAGAAAAAAAAAAGGAAAAGAAAAAACCTCCAGTGGGAAGCTCCACCCATGCCAGCAAGCTTCGCACTGGGCAGAGGGAGGGAGCAGAGCAAGCAAAAGGTATCACCCACAGCCAACTGGGCGGGGGGAAAAAGAAGAAAAAAAATGGGAAAAGCTCAGCAGCAAAGAAAGGTCAAAGCGGCGTTCAAGACTCAGCCCAAGGCCAGCAACTGTGGCCTGGGCTCGGAAGTGAGCAGCTTTCAAAATCCAATTTAAGTAAAGCAGTAGCCTCTAAAGGGAAAAAAATTACAGCTAGCCCATGAATTAGTTAAAAAGCAAGTAGAAGCTAAGCATGTAAAACCACACCCTTTAAAGAAAAACTTTAAACCAAATTAAATAATATTAGTTAAGTTAAAAAGTAAAAATGTTAAGCTCATTTTCAAAAAGTAAAATGGCCAAACCTGCCTGATATTCCCCCATCGGAAAACTTAAAAGTTGTTTTAAAAGCAAATCTTGCTGCTCCAGTGGCTCTATACAGGCCTTCCACAGCAGTAATCCAGTCTATTTAGTCTGCGATTCAGCAGGCTGGTAAAGATAGAAATTTAGAGGGATAGCAGTTTCCTGTTATAATGCATCTACAAAATGAGCAGGGGCTATTTCAGGTAACATTTAAGCCTTTTCCATTTAAATTCTATTTAAATTTCTAAAGAAATTTAAACAAGCAATCAATAAAACTAATGCAAAATGTCAGGCTGCTAAACAACCTTTTAAAGGGATAGCTCATTTAATGAACTATATTAAGGCTCATGATGGCAATGGAGGAAATTTACATAAGGCTTCATTATTAGTGCAAACTATGGCAGGATTGAGGGTAAACAACGGGACTGCTGCATTTCCCGGAGCTTGTTTTAATTCTGGAAAAAGGGAACACACCAAAAGGACTGCAGACAAAATCTAAGAACAGGACCTCAGCTGAGGGTAACAACAAAAAATACTAAACCAGGCATTTTCCCTAAATGCTTTTAGGAAAATCTAGCCTTAATACTCCAGGGATAAAATTTCATACAGAAGTTATTAATAGTAATTTTACAGTGGACATACAAATTGTAATGTCATCTTCCATTCCTTGCAGTGCTAAACCTAAAACACGCATAGCACAACTCTTAATTTTACCTTACATCAAATTAAGTCAAAGTAAACATAAAAGGATTGGAGGATTTGGAAGTACAAATAAGCAGGGCAAAGCTGCCTATTGAGTATATCAAATTACAAATAAACACCCAACATGTAAAGTCACTATACATAGAAAATCTTTTTTTTTTGCACTTTAATTCAGTATTAGAAAAAAAAATTTAAAGGTTTAGTTAATACTAGCACAAATGTTTCAATTATTTCAATTCAGCACTGACTCTCTTCTTGATCTGTATAAAACACTCACTCTAATATAGTCAGAGTGGGGCAGGGGCAGGCCTCAGAAGTTTATCAAAGCAGTCTAATCTTACCATGTAAAGAGGCTGAAGGACAGCCTGGACCAATTCAGCCTATTGTGACTCAGATTCCTATTAACTTGTGGGGAAGAAACTTATTACAGCAGTGGGGAACCAAAGCCTTAATACCTGAGCAATCGTATAGCTCCCAAAATCAACAAATAATGCAGGACATGGGCTGTGTGCCTGGAATGGGAATAGAAAAAAATTTACAGCGTTTAAAAGAACCTTTAGAAGTTAGGGACAAAGTTCTCAACATGGTTTAGGATATCATTTTTAATGACAGCCATTGTTAAACCTCCAAAACCAATAGCTTGAAAATGGTTAAAGAATAAACCAATTTTGATAGAACAATGACCACTTACAAGGGAAAAACTGGAGATTTTAAAAAATGTAGTTGCTAAACAATTAGAAAAAGGACATATCATTCCCACATTGTCACCTTAAAACTCCATTTTTGTAATTAAAAAAATCTAAAAAATAAAAAATGTCAACAGAGCTTTGAGCAATTAATGCAGCTATGCTACTTTCACCCAATATGATTAAAAAAAAATTGTCTACTAACCATTATTGATTCGAAGGACTTTTTTTTTGTTTGTTTGTTTTTGTTTTTTACAATTTCTTTGGCAGAAAAGAACTATAAGCAGTTTGCATTCACTATTCCTTTTATAACTAATCAAAAACCAGCCAAAAAATATTATTGAAAAGTGCTTCCCCAAGGGATGTTAAATAGTACCACAATTTGTCAAACTTATGTGGACAAAGCCATTAAGCCCACCAGAAATAAAACTTCCTCAGTGTTATATTATTCATTATATAATATTCTTTATACTGCACCAAATAAAGAATTACTTATACAATGCTATAACCATTTAAAAAAAGAAATCCATTCAATGTACTGGATTAATATAATAGCTTCAGATAAAATTCAAACTACAACTCCTTATTTGTATTTGGGCACATTGGTTAAAAAAAAAAAAAAAGAAAAGAAAATACCACTATACCACCAGTTTTTACAGTTTTTTGCAGTTTTTACAAAATCTAGAATCTTCAAAGGTAGCTCAGAGAAAGAAAAATTCAAGATGGTTCGTGGAGAAGAGAATCAACAAAAGTTCATGCAGATATCAAATCAGAAAGGACTCATTTCCTAAGCCAGAAACAGAACCTTGAACATGGGCTGCCACTGGAAGAGAGTAAAGCCCAGCTACTGAGCTACAGCATTGAGAAGTCTCCACTGGAGTCTCCCAGAAGAAGCCACAAGCAGCCAATGTTGAGCTTACAAAGGTTTTTAACTGCTCAAGATCATTTTTAGGGTTAACTATAACATAAATTTCAAAATTTCTATATGCTGAATGGTAGAAACCAAGAGAAAATACTGCCACATGGCTACAAGATCTAGCTCCTAAGAATATAGAACAAGAGGGAGACTTCACTCATTTTGTTGTTGTTGTCATTTGTTTCAGGGACATCTTTTCTGTTTGTTTTTTTGAGATAGTGTCTCGCTGTTGCCTAAGCTGGAGTGCAGTGGCATAATCTCAGCTCACTGCAACCTCTGCCTCCCAGGATCAAGCAATTCTCCCTGCTTCAGCCTCCTGAGTAGCTGGGCCTACAGGCCCCCACCACCAGCCTGGCTAATTTTTGTATTTTTAGTAGAGATGAGGTTTCACCACGTTGGCCAGGCTGGTCTTGAACACCTGACCTCAGGTGATCTGCCCGCCTCAGCCTCTCAAAGTGCTGGGATTACAGGTGTGAGTCACCACGCCTGGCCTGTTTCAGGGACTTCTGACCAGAAGTTTCAACATGTGGACTCTGGGCAAGATAGTGGCCCAGAGTAACAGAAAAGATAGAAAAGGAAAAGGGAGATGTGGGGGGAAGAGAGAGAGAGAGAGAGAAAAGCATTGCCTATGGCAGGGTGGGAAAGGTGAGGAACTCAGGAAAGCCAGAGAAAGACCCACACATTGCACTGAATCAGAAGTTTAGGTGGCTGCTCGTTGGTTGTAAAATAATTTTTTTTGGAAGTCCTATCAGCTCTTTTCCACTTAGGGAGGAAAAAGCTTCCCATGTTCCATGATCCTGTACTGGCATAATTCTATAAGCCACAGATATCAGGAAAAAGTACAAGGCAGATTAATCTAAAGACAAGGCCAGACGTGGTGGCTCATACCTGTCATCCCAGCCCTTTGCGAGGCCAAGGCGGGTGAGTCAGCTGAGGTTAGGAGTCTGCGACCAGCCTGGCCAACACAGTAAAACCCTGTCTCTACTAAGAATACAAAAATTAGCTGGGCCTGGTGGCACGTGCCTGTACTTGGGAGGCTGAGGCAGGAGAATCACTTGAAACCTAGGAGGCAGAGGTTGCAGTGAGCCAAGGTCTAACCATTGCATTCCAGCCTGAGAGACAAGAGTAAGACTGTCTCAAAACAAACAAACAAATACAAAGGCAACAGTGTTTAACATTCTATAATGCCAAATCTGATCTTAGCTGACACTTTACTGAGAGGGGCCTCTAACCCCCTAAATCTTTGGAAAGACTCTAACCTTTCTAAGTTGTACCTCAAACACAACTTTTGCAAGTGTTCTTGCCTTTTCTTAGAAGGGACCTTTTATCTATCTTAGGAGACATTCCAACTCCCGTAAATTGGGCTACTAACCCAATCCCATTCCTTACCAGGGTATGCCACCGCTTACAAAAAGGTATCCAATTGCTGATTCAGTCTATTTCCTTTGGGTTGGGGGTTACCTTAATATGATTTCTTTGTGATTTACTGGAAAGAAGCTTCCAGAAATGGTCCCAATCTAGAACTGGAGATTGGGTTCTTGGATCTCATATGAAAAAGAATTTAGGGCCAGGTGGTGGCTCATGCCTACAACCCCAGCACTTTGGGAGGCAAAAGTAAAGAGGGAAAATAATAACTAAAAATAAATAATTTGCAATTGCTGTACAATAAAGCAAAATTTACTGTGTTGGCTTCAATAGAAAACCTAACCTCCTGCTCTGCTTAAAGTTAACTAACTCACTGTAAATTATTTGACCTTATCTATCCTCCCTGCATTCTTAGCAAAGTTCTCAGGCATCTAAAAGTCTCTGTTTTTCTTGCTAACCAGCTGCAAGGTCACAGGGCAGATAACACTCAAAGAATGTACAATTTGTTTCTCAAAATTTTTCTTTTTCAATGTAATATACATCATAAAGCATGTCACAGGTTAATCAGTTGTTCTTTGTTCTTGATTTTGTAAAATTTCTTCCTGCTTCATCATCATGGATTACAAAGGTGCTTAAAAAGCTCTCAGCTGCTTTGTACCTTAGGAAGCAATTCCACTGAGCCCATAATCACATTAAATAAATTCCTCCTGCTACCCCATCAGTCTCACCAAGTCTCTAATTTCCCACTTCAACTGAACCTACGGAGAAATGCTAACAAATTGGCTCTCCCAAGCCGGCTTCATTTCACCACTACCCCAACCACACCTAATTCATTCTCTATAACAAATGAAGAGAAAGTTTTCAAAAGGCAAATCTGACCATGTTGCTTGGCCCAGGTGACATGTTTTGGCTTTCTTTTCCTCCCACAAGCCTTCCTTCAATTTCTCCACACTCCCACCCAACACAGAACACTTTAAGAAGCTAGAAAGTTATTTTGTTTCTTCAGTTAGTTAACTAATATCCCATAAATGTTAGCTCAAGAGTCACTTCCTCAGGGATGTTTTACCTGACCTCCTTGGCTATGTTAAAACCTCTTACTACATGCCCTTATAATGAGATACACCTCTACATTATAGCCATAGTCACAGCTGCAATTTTGCATTTCTTGTTCATATTAAATAATTAATGTTTGCTTCCTGGACTACACTCTGTGTTTCACAAAGGACAACACCTGTTTTCAACACAAAATCCCTAGCTCTATGCACAGTGCCAAAAAAAAAAAAAAAAAAAAAAGCAGAAACTCAGAAATTACCTATTTTTGATGAATTAACAAATCAATATCTACCTAAAAGCATAAATAAATATGCTCCCCTGAAAACTGTTAAGGAAAATTGGAGATTAGCTCATAATATTATTCTTTGATGTGTCTCCAATATAACTACAGATTTTGTGTAACAACTTTAGAGAGACTAAAGACTGTAGAGGGAATACTTAACTGTTCCAAATGTAACTGACACTATTTATTCAGATAAATAAACAAAAAAGAGCTGATAGAACTTTCAACCTGCATGTTAAGTACCCTCTAATAATAAAATAGATTAGTTTTAGCCATTCTTTAAAAATAAGACTTCTGTACTAAATGATAGCATCTGTGACCTTTCAGGAGGAGCTTATTGAACCTTCTTTATGACAAGAAACTGAAGCACTACAAAGACGTTTTGCAAGTTGGAGTGAATGACAGTATGTTTCAGTAACGCTTCATCTAGGCAAGGGTAAACAATCAAATCTCTTCCCAAGATTAGATTTATTTCTATAAAATAATGTAAAATGTGGAAATGGACAAAGAAGTGATAGAATAATTTTTCTTTTACCGCTGCATTTCTAACTTTACAATGGTCATAAAAATCCCTTAATTTCAGACACTGAGCTATGGTATGGACACAATATTTGCATTTCAACAAGTGTATTTCTAGCAAAGTATTAATATAAAATATAATCCAAAGCCAATTATGATTATTCTTTCATTCTCTTCAGAGTTTGATTTTTATGTACATTTCATGAAATGCTCTTTTTTCTTTTTTTTTTTTGAGATAGAATCTTGCTTTTTCCACGTTCAGGGTTCAAATGATTCTCCTGCCACAGCTTCCCATGTAGCTGGGGTTAAAAGTGCCCACCATGACTCCCAGCTAATTTTTGTATTTTTAGTAGAGATGGGGTTTCATCATATTAGCCAGACTGACCTCAAACTCCTGACCTCAGGTGATCTGCCTGCCTCTGACTCCCAAAGTTCTGGGATTACAAATCCCAGGTCACAAAATCACCGTGACCTGCCAAAATGCTCATTTACATGGAACTGAATTGAGAAATGTAGAGTTGTAACACATGTTGGGGATAGCAGCAAAGGAGAAAGAACTTACAGAGTGCCTACGGAAATTGTGTATGAGTAACATATAAACTGGGAACAACCAACAGGGGCAAACCACGGGAGGCCTCTAAGGAGGCAGACTTCTCCATGACTCATGTTCCCATGCAGGGTGAGCTAGACTCTGTTACCATAAACATTATGCTCATGAAAATAAAACCCCTTCATAGCACTAAAACATAACCAGACTTGTAGGCTCCTTGTGAGGCCGACGTTCCACCAGCTGCCCATAAATAATAGGCTATAGATAGCCACATGTTCTTGTTTTATGAAACTCCCAAACTGCCACTGTTATAAGTCTTCAGAATGACACACCAGTTCCAGCTCACTGATTCACCCCACCAACACATCACCCTCTCCCCACCATCACTCCACCGCCTGCCCTATAGATCAAAGTGATTGTAACCAATAAATACTGCGGAAGATCAGAGCTCAGGGCCTTTGTACCCTCCTTTATGTGCTGGCCCCCTGGTCCCACTTCATGCATTCTTGATCTGTCTTTTTCTAATTCCTTTGTCACTACCAAACTCGGGTACCCAGTGGTGGTATGCGGGGTCTTCTTACTTTTGTTTAATTCCATTCAATGTTTGTAATGTGATGAAAATGACTGTATGGTAAACCATGCTCCAGGTTGACTGGAAGATATGTATACTGTGTTATTAGAAAACTAAACTCTGGTTTCTCCATCACATTTTTTGATACAGCCATCCTGAGTGTTGAAGACCTATTATAATATATTCTTCCTAACTATATTTATTTAGGTAGAATATCATTGTTCCAACCTGAAGTGAATGGTTTCTTTACAGAATTATCTTCCATATTCAGCAATTCCCAACTGATCACCAAATACCATGTTTTACATGGTAAGAGCCATCTGTTCAAATAGTAACAATAAAAGAAAAAACTATCTGATCTAGTTAAACAGAGCATCTTCATCACAAGAACATCATCTATTGTTAGCATCGTTTCAATTCTTTAGTTTACTGGATGAACGCCATGTCTAATCTTATGTATAATCCAAATTTTGGAATTCTGATAATTTAAATATCTTTTTTCATAGAATATGAGAGTATTACATATAATAAGGATAAGTGGTTTCATGTTATTTGTACACATACATATGTATATCAAAATATAAAAATATTTAATTGATGTACTTTAAAAATATCAAAAGCAACACACATTAACTTCTTGGAATTAAGATCAGGTCTGTTGACTCACCAGTGCAATACCAGTAACTAGACCTGGCACTAACAGTGTTCAAAAATTTTTTCCTTCAGGTTTGATATATAATTGACATCTCATACAAAATACTCTGTTTAAGTATACAGTTCAATACATTTTAGCAAATGCATATGGTCACATAACCACCACAACCACCAAAACAGAGTATTTCCATCATCTCAAAAAGTTTCCTTGGGCTCTTTGTTAGTCCCCTAACCCAAGCCCCAGACAACCACTTTGATTTCTGTCCCTAAAGTTCTGCCATTTCCAGAGCATCAAATAAGCGGAAACATAGATTACATAGGTTTTAGCCTGGCTTCTTTCACTTAGCAACTATGTTATTATTCTATTAGTAATTCACTGCTTTTTATTGCCAAGTAGTATTCTATTGCATGTATATACCATAATTTGTTTATCCAGCCACCATTTGATAAATATTTTGACTTATTTCCAGGTTTTGGTAATTATTAATAAAACTGCTCTAAAAATTTGCATGCAGGGTTTTTTTTTGTGTGAACATGTGTCTATATTTCTCTTGGGTAAATAGGAAGAGAAATACTGGATCACATGCAATAATTATTTTTGAGTAAATGAATAATGTCCCAACATTTCACGTGAGCCAAATATACTGCCATGTCAGTAATAAACTTCTCTTTTGTTTCTAAACCCTGTAGGGCTGTGCAGCTCTTACAACCTGCTTCTTAATCTCAGAATACTGGGAGGTGGGGGACCCACAGTTGTTTTAATATTTTTAAAGCCACAAATAATTTTAGTCCATTCTTAAAGTTTCTTTGCCAATAAAACTTCCCCCAAACTAGTGAGTTTCTTCTCTAATTTCAGTCAGTTGTACATGCCATTATGTCACCTACAATTCTTTCCAAGACTAATTCTTTATTTATTTCTTCACCTGACCTCTCTTTCTCGATTTAAAAATGGGTTACTTTTACACTGTCAAGCTTCTAAGGAGAGACTATAACCTTAGCTGGTCTTTGCCTTGGGCCATTTTATCCAAATGAAAAGTTTCACTATGTGCCATTTAATCTGATCCTTTCCCTGAGGAGCCTTAATCCATTGAAAAATTTTATCGATAGTCATGAAGTCCACATGTTTAGTCTGATATTTGTCTCAAGGCTGAATTTTGATAGGTTTCTGTTCCTGAAACATTTTCTCAATTTTACATTGTAATTCTTGAGGTCTAAAACCAGCTTACTTCACAACTCCACAATTACAACAAGGGTAATGAAGAGTGTGCCACTGTCGTGACAGCTATATAGATCAATGGAACACATATCAAAGTCCAAAAATAAAAAACCTATGTCTATGGTCAACTGATTTTTGACAAGAGGGCTAAGAACATTCAGTGGGGAAAGAATAATCTTCTCATTAAATAATGCTGAAGAAATGGCCATCCATGTACAAAAGAACGGAGGTTGACTCTTATACCACAAACAAAAATTAACTCAAAATGGATCAAAGAACATGATTGTAAGAGTTAAAACCATAAAGCTCTTCAAAGAAATCATGGTTGTAAATCTTTGTGCCTCTGAATTAGATAATCAGGTATTCCCTTTTATTTCTGCTTGCAAATCAGCCAATTCTTTCCCAAATTTGTCTCTTTAACAGTACATACTGCTAATATTCTGTGTTCCATCCTCTTTTCCCAGAGAACAAGTTCATTAGACTGTTGTACCTCCCCAATTACCACAGATGATAGTTTTACTAAATTCATTGCCACTACGTAACATTAATCCTCTATCTTTTCAGCCACAAATATCAGTTTCCTTGCTGGCTCTTCCCTAACTGCTAAGGTAATACCACATTTCTGAGTTTTTGTTATTCAGCATTCCAATCCCGATACCAATTTCAACATTGGCAAAGACAAGCAGGACAGTAAACAGAAAATTCCAGTGGCTTCACCAATTCAATGTAGCATAGCAGTAGAGAGGGAGAAGAGCTGTTTTTTCAGCATGTTCCACACATGGTCACCCAAAGACCAGGCTAGACAAATTTACCAATTGGAATTCTACTCATCTTCATGGCATGGAAAGTTAGCTGGACTTTCACACACCAATTCTTGTCTATTTTGGCTTGGAAGAGATTAACTAAATTTCTGTTCATAGCCCACTGACAACTGTAAGAGACTTGGAATGTTTGGTGATCATGACTGCCTCTGCTACAATACGATTTCATAGTTTAATGCCATAGGTTCTATACTTTTCCTGTTTCCTCTCTAAAGTTTTTGAAATGAAGACAAGAATATACATTTCAAAATAATATTTTGAAAATTACATGAGATAAAGTAGGTAAAGGGTTTGCACTGTATCTGATTGGTATAAGCGCCCTATAATACATTATTCTTCAAATGATAGATTTTCAATGTTGCATGCAAAAAGATCTTACATAGTAAAAGATCCATGTACATCATTAAAAAAAAATGGTGCTTGAGAATAAGTTACTTACCTTAAACTGTAATCATACTTGTCATGACATGATTTTGTGTTGAAATAGGCCTAAATCGTACTTCGTGTCAATCTCTCTTAAATGAGTAAATATAGGTCATATATCATATAGAAAAAAAACAAGCCACTAAGATATATTCAAGTGCCTCTCTGAACATTCATCATTTCAGAATTGTCCAAGGTTTCCATAATATAAATGTACAGAATTCTACATGCTATAGTATGAAGGTAAAGTCTATAATACTAGTTGTACCTTTCATTTGTTCTGGGTTTAAAAATTCAATCCCAAGGTGAAAATGTAAGAATATCAAGGCCTTTATGTAATATTTCTAACTCCGGCTTCCCCATCTCTTTAGAGTCTTCCATCTTATACAGCACACAGTGGAAATTAGGAGGCACAAGAAATGAAAAAAATAAATAAATTTACTTAATGGGCAGAAAAACTTATATTGGGAGAAACTTCAATATTGAGAAGACTGTGAAGATGCTAAAAATGAAGTATCAGTAGTAAAAGTTTTTGACAAAGACACATCAAGAAATGAAAGTGAGGCAAGATGGTGAAATAGAAGCCTACACTATTCATACCCTCTGCAGGAGCAGAGTAGATTTTAACAACTACCTGAACACAAAAATACCATCACAAGAACCAAAAATCAGGTGAGCAATCACAGTACCTGGATTTAACTTTATATCATCAAAAGAGACATTGAAGAAGGTTGAACAGGTAGTCTTAAATCGCTGACACCACCCCTCTCTGACTCCCTCCTGCAGTGCCTGTACAGCCCAAAGAGTCTGTGCACATAGGGGAGGGAGAGCACACAGTGACTGGGGGACTGTACAGTGGACTCAATGTTGTCCTGTCAGAGTGGAGAGCAAAGTCATGTGGGGCTAACACAGTACGTATGCATGTACAGCTATAGCCAGAGGAAAAACTGCCCATCCCATGGATCAGAACTCGAGTTTCTCAGCAAGTCTCACCACCATCGGGCAAAGTGCTCTGGGGTCCTAGGTAAACTTGAAGGGCAGTCAAGGATACAGGGACTCCAATTTCTAGTCAACTCCTAGTGCTGGGCTCAGCTCAGAGTCAGAGGACTAGAGTGAGACCTAGAGAGACACCAACTGTAGTAGGGAGACATCAACCGGGACACTAAAGGATTGCTTACACTACGCTTTCCCCAACACCAGGTAGTACAGTTTGCAGCAACAAAAGTATCTTCTTCCTTCTGTATAAGAAGAGGAGAGCAAAGAATAAAGAGGATGTTGTCTTGCATCTTAGATACCATCTCAGCCATGGAAGACAGCTAATAGGGTGCCAGGTAGAGTCAAGAGTCCACTATTACAAGCCCTAGCTCCTGAATGACATATCTAAACATACCCTGGGCCAAGAGGGAACCTGCTGCCTTGAAGGGAAAGACCCAGTTCTGACAACATTCAACACCTGTGGACCAAAGAGACCTTGGGCCAAAAATAGCAGCAATGCCAAGGTATTAATAGTATCCCATGGGCCTTGGGCTGAGGCATACTGACTTCAGGGGTGACCCAGCACATTCCCAGTTGCAGTGATTACAGAAAAGTAAAGGGGCCTCTGTTGTTGCACCTTACATATCATCACAGTCACAGCACAGCAGAGCACCAAGTGGGCTCTTGTGGTTCTGTGGCCCCTGTTTCCATGATTTGACTCTTAAGACAGCATTTCCAGACTTGTCCAGAGCGAGAGGGGAGCCCACTGCTCTGATGGGTGAGTTCCAGGCCTGGCAGCATTCACCACAACCTGACTGAAAAGCCCTTGGGCTTTAAGTGAACACTAGCAGTGGTCTGGCAACACCCTGTTGTGGACTGGTGGCGGTTGTGGTGACAAGGAGAGGCTCCTCTGCCTGTGGAAAGGAAAGGGAAGAGCACTAAGGACTTTATGTTGTAGTCTGAGTGCCAGCTTAGCCACAAAACACTAGAACACCAGATACATTTCTAAGATTTTTAAATTTAATCTCTGACTCCTAGACAACATCTCTGGACCCACCCAGGGCCTGGCGGAAGGACACAAACCTGTCTGGCCTCATCATCTGCTGATTGTAGAGCTCAAGGGTCTTGAGTGAACATAGGTGGTAGCCAGGCAGTGTTTACAATGGGTTGTGGGCAAGATCCAGTGCTGTTCTGGCTTCAGGTGTGACCCAGCACAATCCCAGTGGTGCTGTCCAGGGACTGCTTGCATTGCCATACCCCCAGTTTCAGGCAGCTCAGCACAAAGAGAAAGAGATTCCATTTGTTTGGGAGAAAGTAAAGGAAGGAAACAAGAGTCTCTGCCTGATAATCCAGAGAATTCTTCTGGATCTTATCCAAGACCACCAAGACCTCTATGAGTCTCCAAGAACCCTAGTGACATTGGGCAGGGGGCCTAAGTCCCTTCAAATAAATGGAAAGTCTTCTCAAGAAAGATGGGCACAAATAAGGCGAGAATGTGAAGACTACAATACTTAATTCTTAATGCTAGGCACTGACAAACATCTGCAAGCATCATGATTATCCAGGAAAACATGACTTTGCCAAATGAACTAAATAAAACACCAGTGACCAATCCTGGAAAAACAAAGACATGTGACCTTTTAGACAGTGAATCTAAAATAGCTGCTTTGAGAAAACTCAAAGAAACTCAAATAAAATAAAAGAAATTCAAATTTCTATCAGATAAATTTAACAAAGATATTGAAATAGTTATGAAGAATCAAGCAGAAATTGCAACTGACATACTGGAGTTAAAAATGCAACTGACATACTGAAGACTGCATCAGAGTCTCTTAACAGCAGAACTGATCAAGCAGAAGAATTAGTAGTCTGGAAGACATGCTATTTGAAAATAGAGTCAGAGGAGACAAAAGAAAAAGAATGAAGCATGCCTCCAAGATCTAGAAAACAGGCTCAAAAGGGCAAATGTAAGCGTGACTGACCTTAAAGAACAGGTGGAAAGAGAGAAAGAGGTAGAAAGTTTATTTTAAGGGATAATATCAGAGAACTTCCCAAACCAAGAGAAAGGTATCAATGTTCAAATATAAGAAGATTACAGAACAACAAGCAGATTTAACCCAAAAAAGATGACCTCAAGACATTTAATAACCAAACTCCCAAAGGTCAAGGATAAAGAAATGATCCTAAAAACAGCAAGAGATAAGAAACAAATAACACACAAAGAAGCTCCAGTACATCAAGCAGCAGACTTCTCAGTGGAAACCTTACAGACCAGAAGACAGTGGCATGATGTTTTTAAAGTGCTGAAGGTAAAAAATATCATTTACCTTACAATAGTATATCCAGCAAAAATAGCCTTTAAACATGAAAGAAAATAACAACTTTCCAGAAAAACAAAAGCTTAGGCATTCCATCAACACTAGACCTGTCCTATAAGAAATGCTAAAGGTTAATTCTTTTTTTTTTTTGAGACAGAGTTTCACTCTTGTTACCCAGGCTGGAGTGCAATGGCGCGATCTCGGCTCACCGCAACCTCCGCCTCCTGGGTTCCAGCAATTCTCCTGCCTCAGCCTCCTGAGTAGCTGGGATTACAGGCATGTGCCACCATGCCCAGCTAATGTTTTGTATTTTTAGTAGAGACAGGGTTTCACCATGTTGACCAAGATGGTCTCGATCTCTTGACCTCGTGATCCACCCGCCTCAGCCTCCCAAAGTGCTGGGAGATAATTCTTTAATCTAAGAGAAAAGGATGTTAATGAGTAAGAAGAAATCATCTGAAAGTACAAAACTCACTGGTAATAGTAAACACATAGAAAACTACAGAATATTATAACACTGTAATTGTGTATAAACTACTCTCAAGTAGAAAGACTAAATGATAAACCAATTAAAAATAATAACTACACCTTTTTTTAAAAAAAAAAAAAGATGGGGTTTTACCATGATGGCCAGGCTGGTCTTGAACTCCTGACCTCAGGTGATCCACCCACCTCAGCCTCCCAAAGTGCTAGGATTACAGGCGTGAGCCACTGCGCTTGGCCATAACTACAACTTTTAAAGACATAGTACAATAAGATAAACAGGAACAACAAGTTAAAAACTAGGGAGATAAAAGTAAAGTGTAGAGTTTTTATTAGTTTTCTTTTTGCATGTTTGTTTATGTAATCAGTGTCAACTTGTCATCAGCTAGAGCAATGGGTCATAAGATAGTATTTGCAAGCCTCACAGCAACCTCAAGTCAAAAAGCATACGACCACACAAAAAATAAAAATCAAGAAATTAAATTATAACACAAGAAAAAAATAACTTTCAATAAAAAGAAGACAGGAAGGGATACTACAAGACAACCAGAAAACAAATAATGAAATGACAGGATTAAGTCCCTTATCAGTAATAACATTAAATGTAAGTGGACTAAACTCTTCAATCAAAAGACAGACTGACTGAATGGATGATAAAACACGATCCCATGATCTGTTGTTTACAAGAAACATACTTCACCTATAAGGATATACATAGACTGAAAATAAAAGGTTAGAAAAAGATATTCTACACCAATGGAAACAACAACAAAAAAGGCAGGTAAACCTATGCTTAAACAAAATAGATTTCAAAACAAAAACTGTAATAAAAGACAAAGAAGTTCATTGTATAATGCTAAAGGGCTCTACCCAACAACAGGATATAATCACTGTAAATATATATAGACACAACACTGGAGCACCCAGATACATAAAGCAAATATTATTTGAGCTAAAGAGAGAGCTAGACGACAATACAATAATAGCTGGAGACCTCAGCACCCTCTTTTAGCACTGAACAGCTCTCCCAGAAAGAAACTCAACAACCACCAGACTTAATCTGCACTACAGAACA
Organism: Sapajus apella; assembly: GCF_009761245.1. Taxonomy (NCBI): domain Eukaryota; kingdom Metazoa; phylum Chordata; class Mammalia; order Primates; family Cebidae; genus Sapajus; species Sapajus apella. The sequence goes on from NW_022437046.1 coordinate 6,714,899, forward strand.
AATGGACCCAACAGACATTACAGAACATTTCATCCAAAGACTACAGAACACACATTATTCTTCTCAGCATATATATCCTTCTCAAGAACAGGCCATATGTTAGGTCACAAAACAAGTTGTAAAATATTTTAAAAACTGAAACAATATCAAGCATCTTCTCTGACCACATGGAATAAAACTAGAATAAGAACAACTTTGGAAACTATACAAAGACCTAGAAAATAGGTAATATGCTCCTAAATGACCAGTGGGTCAATGAAGAAATTAAGAAGGAAATTTAGAAATTTCTTGAAACAAATAATGGAAACACAACATACCAACATCTATGAGACAGACTGAAAGCAGTACTAAGAGGGAAATATGCAGCTGTAAGTGCCTATAACAAAAAAAAAAAATTAAAATTTCAAATAAATGACTTAGCAATGCATCTTTTCTTTCTCTCTCTTTTTTTCCAGATATTCACTCTGTTGCTCAGGTTGTAGTGTAGTGGCACAATCATGGCTCACTACAGCCTGGACCTCCCTGGGCTCAACGATCCTCCCTCCTTAGCCCCCCAAGTAGTTGGGACTATAGGCATGCACCACCACATCTGATTAATTTGTATTTTTTGTAGAGATGGACTTTCACCATGTTGCCCAGGCTGGTCTCAAACTTCTGGGCTCAAGTAATCCACTTGCCTTGGCCTCCCAAAGTGCTGGGATTATAGGCATCAGCCATCACATCCAGCCAGCAATGTATCTTAAAGAACCAGAAAAGCAAGAACAAATCAAATCCAAAATTAGCAGGAGAAAAGATGAAGATCAGAGCAAAAATAAATGAATTTGAAATGAAGAAAAGATCAATGAAACAAAAAAAGTTTGTTTTTTTTTTTAAGATAAGCAAAATTAGCAGAGTAACAAAGAAGGGAGATGATCCAAATAAATACAACTAGAGATTTTAAATGAGGCATTATAACTAACACTGCAGAAATTCAAAGGCTCCTTAGTGGCTGTTGTGAGCAACTATATGCCAATAAACTGGAAAATCTAGAGGAAACTGATAAATTCCTAGACACACACATACAACCAAGACTGAACCATGAAGAAATCCAAAACCTAAACGAAACAATAGCAAGTAACAAAATTGAAGCCACAATAAAAAAAAAGTTTTCCCAGTAAAGAAAAGCCCAGGACCTGATGACTGCACTGCTGAATTCTATCCACATTTAGAGAACTAATACCAATCCTACTCAAACTATTTCAAAAATTAGAGGAGGAAGGAATACTTCCAAACTCATTTTCTGAGGCTAGTATTACCCTGATACAAAACCAGACAAAGACACATCAAAAAAAGAAAGCTACAGACCAATATCTCTAATGAATGTTGATGCAAAAATCCTCAAAAAATACTAGGAAACCGAATTCAATAATACATTAAAAAGATCATTTGCCCTGATCACATGGGATTTACCCCAGGGATGTAAGGCTAGTTCAACATACAAAAATCAATCAATGTGACAGATCATATCAACAGAATGAAGGACAAAAACTATATGATCATTTCAACTGATTCTGGAAAACCATTAGATAAAATTCAACATCCCTTCACGGTAAACACACTTAAAAAACTAGGTATGAAAGGAACAGACCTCAATATAATAATGGCCATATATGACAGACCCACAGCTAGTGTCATACCAAATGGGAAAAACTGAATGCCTTCCCTTTAAGAACTGGTCCACTTTCACCACTGTTATTCAACATAGTACTGAAAGTCCTAAGTAGAGCAATCAGACAAGATAAAGAAATAAAGGGCATTCAAATCAGAAGAAAGAAGTCAAATTATCCTTGTTTGCAGCAGATGGTATGCTCTTATATTAGGAAAAAGCTAAAGACTCCATCAAAAACTATCAGAAGTGACAAACTCAGTAAAGTTGCATGATACAAGATCAACATACAAAAATCAGTAGCATTTCTATATGCCAACAGTCAACAATCTGAAAAACAAAAAAAAATGTAATCCCACAAATAAAAAAGTAAAGGCCACAAATAAAATTAAATACCTAGGAGTTCACATAACCAAAGCAGTAAAAGATCTCTAAAACAAAAACCATAAAACATCAATGTAAGAAATTGAAGGGGACACAAAAAAAAAAAAAAAAGAAAGAAAAGATATTCCATGTTCATGGATTAGAAAAATCAATATTGTTAAAATGTCCATACTACCCAAGCAATCTACAGACTCAATGCAACCCCTTTCAAAATACCAATTGCATTTTCACATAAATAGAAAAAAAAAAATCCTAAAATTTATATGATACCACAAAAGACCCAGAAAAGCCAAAGCTATCCTAAGGAAAAGGAGCAAAACTGGAGAAATCACATTACCTGACTACAAATTATACTATCGAGCTATAGTAACCAAAACATCACAGTACTGGCACAAAAACAGACACACAGACCAATAGAACAGAATAGAGAAAAATCCAGAAACAAATCCATACACCTACAGTGAACTCATTTTTGAGAAGGTTGCCAAGAACACACACTGGATAAAGGATAGTCTCTTCAATAAATGGTGCCGGGAAAACTGAATATCCACATACAGAAGAGCGAGACTAGGCCGGGCGCGGTGGCTTAAGCCTGTAATCCCAGCACTTTGGGAGGCCGAGGCGGGTGGATCACGAGGTCAAGAGATCGAGACCATCCTGGTCAACATGGTGACACCCCGTCTCTACTAAAAATACAAAAAATTAGCTGGGCATGGTGGTGCGTGCCTGTAATCCCAGCTACTGAGGAGGTTGAGGCAGGAAAATTGCCTGAACCCAGGAGGCGGAGGTTGCGGTGAGCTGAGATTGGGCTATTGCACTCCAGCCTGGGTAACAAGAGCGAAACTCTGTCTCAAAAAAAAAGAAGAGCGAGACTAGACTCCTTCCTCTTCTCATATACAAATCTCAAATCAAAATGGATTGAGGACTTAAATCTAAGACCTCAAAACTATGAAATTACTAGAAGAAAACATTGGGGAAACTCAGGACATTGGAGTAGACAACGATTTCTTGAATAATATGCCAAAGGCACAGGTAACCAAAGCAAAAATGGACAAATGGGATCATATCAATTTAAAAAGCTTCTGCAGTGAAGGAAACAACAAAGAGACAACCCACAGAATGGGAGAAAATGTCTGCAAACTATCCATCAACAAGGGATTACAGAAGGCAGAAAATATACAAAGCTCAAACAACTCTATAGGAAAAAAATCTAATAACCCAATTTAAAAATGGGCAAAAGATCTGAATATACATTTCTCAAAAATAAATAAATAAATAATAAATAAATAAATAAATAAAAATGGCAAACAGGCATAAAAAAAGGTGTTCAACATCATTGATCATCAGAGAAATGCAAATCAAAACTACAATATCATTTCACCTCTGATAACATGGCTTATATCAAAAAGGCAGGCAATAACAAATGCTGGTGAGGATGTGGGAAAAGGGAACCCTGGTACACTGTTGGTGGGAAGGTAAATTAGTACAACCACAAAGGAAATAGTTTGGAGGTTCCTCAAAAAATTAAAGTTATCACAAGATCCAGCAATCCCACTGCTGGGTATATGCCCAAAAGAAGGGAAATCAGTATATCAGAGAGATATGTGTGCTTCCATGTTTGTTGCAGCACTATTCGCAACAGCAAAGATGTGAAAGCAACCAAAGCAAATGAATACAAAGCAAAGCAAATGTGCAAGCAACCAAAGCAACCACAAACAAATGAATAGTTAAATAAATCGTGGTACATATACACCATGGAGTACTATTCAGCCATAAAAGATAACGAGGCCCTGTCACTTGCAACAACATGGATGTAACTGGAGGTCACTGAGTGAAATAAAGCCAGGCACAGAAAGACAAACTTCACATGTTCTCACTTATTTGGGGGAGCTGAAAATCAAAACGACTTAACATATGGAGATAGAGAGTTAAGCATGGTTACCAGAGGTTGAGAAGGATAGTGGGGGATGCAGGGGAGGGAGATAAGGATGGTTAATGGGTACAAAAAAATACAGTTAGAAAGAGTGGATAGTTTCTAGTATTTTATAGCACACAGGTTTATTATAGTCAAAATAATTATATATTTTAAAATACTAAAAGAGTATAATTGGATTGTAACACAAAGGATAAATACTTGAAGGGATGGATACCCCATTTTCCATGATATGATTATTACACAATGCATGCCTGCATCAAAATATCTCATTTACCCCATAAATATATATACTTACTATGTAACTACAAACATTAAAATTATAAAAAGAGAGAGTAAACAAAAATTAAATATGAGAAACTTTATATTGTTCGCTTCTGCAGGGGTGGAAATCCACTCCCCAACCCCTTTCCTAGCTTGTCTCAGTTTTCTATTATGTTTTTTATTTGCAGGGGGAAATTCTCTTTAGGGGGCTCTCTAAAGCAGAAAATGTAATGAATCTGTCATTCTACTATAATGTGGGGTTCTTTTGTACAAGTATTTTCCTGCTCTTCAGACACTGGCAAAAACTAAAAGATGAAATAAAAATATTTTTAGTAAAACATGTAATTATAAATCTAACTAGCAAATCTGTAACCATTATCAAAATATGTTACTTGAAATGTTATGTATGATACATTTCTTATTCCTAAACTAACAAATAATCATTGATTTGTATAAGGCATTAAGATAAAATATTGCCTAGGTTTCCTTCCCTGGTTCCATCAACTCCATTTTGGAGGATAGGGAGGACAGAAAGTAAAAATTAAAATTAGGTAAGAACTGGTAAAAGCTTGAAAGTAGACTCTTTACTCCTCTAAGGAGAGTTACTCTATCCTATCAATTAATAATGATAATTTACAATGAGAATTTAGATGACTGGTGCATCTAAATGGAAAATACTTTTTCAGTAGCTTTCAGAAAATGTGTGCTTACTAAAAACTTATACATATACACATACCTATACCTATGCATATATATTCATGCTCAGTTTGTAATAATTCATTGAACTGAATACTCATGCTTTGGCTAATTTTTTGTATATATATATCAAATTAGTAAAACACAAGCATTTATATGGAATTATTAATAACTGTACATTTACTTACTATTATTTCCTTAGCTTGTCAAATCACATCAACTGTTTTTCCTGCAATTCTGCATTTAAATGCCTAAAAGCAGAAAATAATAACAGGAGTGTACTGAAGATCCTAACAAAAATAAAAATTAAACTTTAGCAATTACATGTTATCAAGTGACCTAATCAATAAATGCCTATATATATATATATATATATACATATATAATATTCTTACTCTAAAACAAATGCAGCCATTAAGAACTTATCCTCAACTCATAATTCCTCCCTCCTTGTGGTAGGAACTCAAACACTAAGTATTAGCCTTTCTGTGGCCCTCTATTAACTTCAAGTGAACTAACTTATCTGACTAATATATTTAGGAAGAATGAACTGGTCAGTTCAACTCTGTTCCACTCACTACCTTCTTGGATTAGCCTACCTGCAGAGAATACAAGTTCTAACCTTGCTTCTCCAGAGACAGGCCCTGTTCTAATTGTTGGGCAGGGTGTTGGGGAGACCTGCTCTGGTTTGGGGTGTTGCTGGAACTGGGGAGCTAAATATGAGGTTTAGTGAGCAGACCCAATGTGACTCACATTTCAACTACACACTTTAATATCAAGCTTCCTCAGAAATAAAAGTGACTATATTGATCTCTCCCTATCACTCCTTTTTTAATTATGCTTTTTCATTCTACTTGGAAACTAGCAAGAATAGGAATACTATTTATTTGATCCTACATTAAGACTGCAAGAATGACAATATTATTGGAAGAAATAGTTTTTAAAGGAAAAACTGCCCATAATCCTACCACCACCATCCAACCATTTTTATTTTTAATATTCCCTTCCAATTTTCATCTATAGCATATACACAATTTTATACTGTTTTCCCACAGCAATATAAAACGAATATCTATCTCAATGTAATCTTTGTAAGCATGTTAAATGGCTATACAATAATGCAATAAATTGAAATTAACATAATGTACTGAACTCTGTCGCTATTGTTAAGTCCCCCTTTCACTTTTAAAGGTTAACACCACAATAAACATACTCAAAAGCATATAATTTTTTCTGCTGTTGAAATGTCACATTTCTAGACTATCTAGGATCTTTTGAGGTTATGTGAAGGAGACATGTTAAGGATTTTAAAAATCAGATATCTTATTTTTCTTAGACATGTAATTCAGAAGCAATACAAAACACAATATCCAACCCCAGGGAAATAAAGGGGGAGATCAGTACCATATTCTCTAACAGTATGAAGCTTTAAGAAATATTTCTATATCTTAGGATTACTTGGTCAAAAGAAATATACCTAAGAAAGACTTAAAGGTGTCTTAAAAGTGCCATTACCTGATTTTTCAAATTTCCCTAACAAGAATCGCAAGGACTTAAGTGGAAGTTTTCAATTAATATAATGGACCCAGATGACTGAGAAGACTATTCTACTCTAAATCCACAAAAATGTCTGATAAAATGTAATGGAGGAAACATTGCTAAGCTCAAACTCAGGCAAAGGAAATTCCCTGGTACCAAGAATAAAGCAGCACAATTCAAAGTGAGAGCAATAAACAGGAACAGAAGCCAAAATAGCTTAAAAGCTAGAAGCTGATGCATGTGAGTCACGAAGGGATAAACCTGTGAAGCACAGACTACAAAAACTCTACCCACAACCTTAGGTGAGAAGAAATGAAACAAGAGCCATGGGCAGAAAAGATTCAATTGTGAGTAATTAAACAAGAGGGAAGTCCAAATTCATCTTATCCAGATGATACAGGGACATCATGCCAAAACTTTAAAATAGAAAAAGCTGGTGTGGAATCAATCAAAACGCTGAACTAGTAAAGGTAAATTGAAAACCACCCTACAGGGACATTTACTCATCTACTATATATAAACTTTCTCAGAAAGCAAACTGCTAAAGATGACTTTGAAAAGATAACAAATTGTGTGAAGAAATAAGCCACTGTAAGAATCAGCAGATGTAAAAAAACAGAAAATTTGTATTGTAAGAACAAGAGATACTATTAAGAATTTTAAAAAGATTTTAAATTACTATTTGGAAAAAAAACACACACACAAATAAAAAACATTAGGCAAAACCCAGATTTTACCACAAAAGAATGCTGAATTTGAAAAAGATCCAAATAACAATTATATAAATGAAAAACACGGTCACTGAAATTAAGAAATCCGATAAAAAGGAATGCGTGAATTAGAAGACAGATAAATTACCTACAAGGAGGAACAGAAAACAAAGGGATAAAAATGCAAAAGACAGGTTAACATCAATTGAAGACAGATATTATGTACCTACTATAACAGAAGTTATAGAAAGAAATCCCAGACAGGGCTGAGTGCAGTGACTCACACCCGTAATCCCAGCACTTTGAGAGGTGGGGGAGGAAGGATCACTTGAGGCCAGGAGACCAGCCTAGCCAACATGGAGAAACCTCAGCTCTACTAAAAATACAAAAATTAAGGCTGGATAATGTGGCTCATGCCTGTAATCCCACCACTTTGGGAGGCTGAGGCAGCCAGATCACCTGAGGTCAGGAGTTCGAGACCATACTGGCTAACATGGTGAAACTCTGTTTCTACTAAAAATATAAAAAATTAGCCCGGCATGGTGGCAGGCACCTGTAATCCCAGCTACTTGAGGGACTGAGGCAGGAGAATCATTTGAATCCAGGAGGCAGAGGTTGCAGTGAGCAGAGATCACACCACCGCACTCCAGCTTGGGCAACAAAAACAAAACTCCATCTCAAAAAAAAATTAGCCAGGTGTGGTGTTGCACGCCAGTAGTCCCAGCTACTCAAGAGGATGAGGCATGAGAATCCCTTGAACGGTTGTAGTGAGCCAAGATCCTGCCACTGCACCCAGCTTGAGCAACAAAGCAAGATTCTGTCAAGAAAAGAAAAGACATCCCAAGAGAGAATGTCAATATTTAGAGAGCTAATGCTGAGAATCTCCCAAACTCAAGACATGGATCTCGTGAAGAATAACAAAAACAAATCTACATGTGTATACATCATAGTGAAAGTACAGAATTTTAAAGATAAAGAGAGTACTCACTAAACTACCAAATCATTATAAGTCCTGTGCGAAAACTTAGGGATGATGAGTGGAATGGGCCAAGAATGAAAGCTTGTCAAGATACTTGTAATTACAGAGACCAGATAAGGAAAATTTGAACAAGAACAGTAATTCTGATTGCACTAAAAAGCATGCTTCAATTTAGAAACCAACATAAAGAAATTTTACATAAGGTAAACTCTATGAACTTGCTACTAAGCAAAATAACCTAAACTAGAAACTGAACTATTCGTGACAATTCCTGCTACTCAGATAACTTCCAAAAGCATATTGCTGTTTACTTGGGCTATATTTTCGCCCACTTCAAGTCTCTTCTAAGAGGCAGGCAAGCTACTCAGGTGAAAGAGAAAGGACAAACGGCGAGTGAACGAGATGACTAGAAGGGAATGCTGCAGAGTGAGTGATCCTGAAGATCCAGCCAGTCTTCAGAAAAAGTACTTGTAAGCAGCCTCATTTAGATGAAAGAAGGAAAGATCAAATGCCGAATTCTTACTTATATTCTTTCTCCAAAGCAAGGAGATCGGGTCCAGGTGTAGAGGGTTGCTGAAAGGGTGGCAGGAGCGGAGTCCCTGGAACGCTGCTTCTCTGTAAAAGAGGCAGAGAGTTTCCGACCTGAAGATAAAGGAGGTCAGGCATCCCAGTCGCCAGAGCCCAGACAGTCCCCAGGAGCCTGGAGTTGAACTGACGGTGAGACCAAGACCTCGCCCCGCCACCTTCGGCAACTGTGAGGCAATTACTGAAGCAACGACGCATCTTCCCGCCAGAGTTTCCACAACCTGGGCAACCTCCCATCCTGGTGCGGATGCCTTACCATTCCCAGGTTCTGTGCGTAAAGCGGCGCGAGGCTCGGCAGTGGGCCCGACCCTTGCTCGCACCACTCAGCACTGCCCCAGAAACTAAGTGCAAATTTGACTTACAGCCGGTGCAAATTATCAACTTGGGGAGCTGTAGGAGTTTCAACCAAAAAAGGCAGATCCATTGCCTCTACTCCACAGAAAGCAAGCTGGTGAGGAAGTCCCTTCCTGTTGTGCTTTTCAAACCCTTAGAGGCTAATCTGACCTCCACCCAGTTTGCTTAAAGTGAACTCTTCAGTGGAATTCTGAAGTTTTAATTTCTGACTTTTGTTTACAGCATGCATGGCTAAGATCTCAGGCTCTCGTTAGTCAACCTAATTTCTTACACTGGCACTGCCACTTAGTGTTACTTATGTGGCCTTCGGCAAAACGCTCTGTATCTTGGCCACTTCGTCTGTCAAATGGGAATGAGAAGAGTGCCCACTTCACAGTTATTGTGAGATGCAAATGAATTCATGCTTAGGATCATGCCTGAAACACATAAGCAGTTAATAATTCCAATTCTTTTGGAATAAAATGGACATCCAGAAATAAACTTCCATGTGTGTATGGTCAACTGATCTTTAGCAAGGGTGCAAAACCATTCAATGGGAAAAGAATCATCTTCAACAGATGAGGAGACAGCTGGATATCCTAGTGCAAAACAATGCAGTTAGATCCTTACGTCACATCATACACAAAAATAAAAATGGATCAAAAACCTAAACTTAGGAGCTAAAACTCTAAAGCTCTTCAAAGAAACTGTTGGTTTAAATCTTTATGATCTTGAATTACAATTCTAAGAATCTTTGATGGATTCTTAGCTATGACAACCAAAAGCATTACAAAAAAAAAAAAAAAAGAAAGAAAAAGAAAAATAGATAAACTAGATGTTATCAAAACTAAAAACCTTTTGTTTCAAAAAAAAATACCGGGCCGGGCGCGGTGGCTCAAGCCTGTAATCCCAGCACTTTGGGAGGCCGAGGCGGGTGGATCACAAGGTCAAGAGATCGAGACCATCCTGGTCAACACGGTGAAACCCCTTCTCTACTAAAACTACAAAAAAATTAGCTGGGCATGGTGGCGCGTGTCTGTAGTCCCAGCTACTCAGGAGGCTGAGGCAGGGGAATTGCCTGAACTCAGGAGGCGGAGGTTGCGGTGAGCCGAGATCGCGCCATTGCACTCCAGCCTGGGTAACAAGAGCGAAACTCCGTCTCACAAAAAAAAAATAAATAAATAAAAAATAAAAAAAAAAATACCATAAAGTAAGAAGACAAACTACAGGAAGAGGGGAAATTCTTGCAAATTATATATCTGGTAAATAACTTGTGTCTAAACTATATAAAGAACTATTAAAATTCAAAAACAGGTGGGTGCAGTGGCTGATGCCTGTAATCTCAGCACTTTGGAGTCTAGGGCAGGAGGATCACTTGAGTCCAGAAGTTTCAGACCAGCCAAGGTAGCAGAGCAAGACCCCATCTCTACAAAAAAAGAGAAAAAAAAAAAAAGGAAATAGATAAATAAAAATTAGCTGGATCCAGTGGTGCATGCCTGTAGTCTCAACTACTCAGGAAACTGAGGTGGGGGGATGGGAGATCAAGGCTGCAGAAAGCCACGGTCACACCACTGCATGCAAGCCTGGGTGACAGAGTGAGACCTTGTTTCAAATAAATAAATAAATAAAATTAAAAAGACAACCCATGTTAAAAACGGGCAAAGAATCTTGAATAGGGATTTCTCCAAAGAGCATATACAAATAGCCAAAAAGAACATGAAAAGATGCTCAATATTGTTAGTCTTCAAGGAAATGAAAATTAAAACCAAAACTAAATGCCACTTGACACTCACTAAAACGGTCGTCCTAAAGGATGGACAGCCAGGTGCAGTGGCACACCTGTAATCCCAGCACTTTTGGAGACCAAGGCAGGTGGATCACCCGAGGTCAGGAATTTGAGACCAGCCTGGCCAACATGGTGAAACCCAGTCTCTACTAAAAATACAAAAACTTAGCCGAGCATGGTAGCACATGCCTGTAATCCCAGCTACTCAGGAGCCTGAGGCTGGAGAATCACTTGAGCCCAGAAGGCAGAGATTGCAGTGAGCAGAGATCACACCACTGCACTCCAGCCTGGGCAACAACAGGAGAATCTGTCTCGAATAAATAAATAAATAAAAAGATGGACAGCAACAAGGGTACAGAGGGATGTAGAGAAACTCGAACCCTCATAAACTGTTAGTAGAAATGTGAAAACTGCACAGCCACTGTGAAAAATGATCTAGCCATTCTTCAATAGTTTATACACAGAGTTAACACATAATCCAGCAACCACTACTAAGTATACACTCAAGCAAAATGAAAACATAATGCACACGAAAAGTATATATACAAATGTTTAGGCCGGGCGCGGTGGCTCAAGCCTGTAATACCAGCACTTTGGGAGGCCGAGGCGGGTGGATCACAAGGTCAAGAGATCGAGACCATCCTGGTCAACATGGTGAAACCCCGTCTCTACTAAAAATACAAAAAATTAGCTGGGCATGGTGGTGCGTGCCTGTAATCCCAGCTACTCAGGAGGCTGAGGCAGGAGAATTGCCTGAACCCAGGAGGCGGAGGTTGCCGTGAGCTGAGATTGGGCCATTGCACTCCAGGCTGGGTAACAAGAGTGAAACTCCGTCTCAAAAAAAAAAAAAAACAAAAAACAAAAAACAAAAAAAAACAAAAAACAAATGTTTATTAGCAGGATTATTCATAATAGCCAAAATACAAAACAAACCCATAATGGTCATAAATTGATAAGTGGTTGAATAAAAACTGGTATATTCATACAATGGAATATTATTCAGAAACAAAAAAGAATGAAGCATATATATACAGCAATATAAATGAACCTTTATGTATAATGCTAAGTGAAAGAAGCCATTCACAAAAGACCAACTATTATCTAATGTCATTCACAAAAGATCACATACTATAGGATTCTATTTCAATATAACTGCATATTATAGGAAATGTCCAGAAAAGACAAATCTATAGAGACAGAAGTAGATTAGTAGCTGCCTAGGCTTGGCAAATGGTGGAGGATTGGCTAAGGAGTTGCAGGGTTTGGGGGGTGCTAATGAAAAAAAATTAAAACTGATTGTGTTGATGGTGTATAACTCTGTGAATACACTGAAAGCCAATGAATAGTATACTTTACATGGGTAAATATAGATATGTGAAATAAATCACTCAAGCTGTTAAAACATCTTAAAAATAACAAATTATTTATAACATCAATGGATAAAGAAAGGAAGGCTATGCTAGCACTAATCAAAAGGAAGCTGGAGTAGCCATATTAATTTCAAACAAAGATGACATCAGAACAAGGAAAATTATCAGGGACAAAGAGCAGTGTTAATGATAAAGTCGATTCTCCAAGGGGACAGAACAATCCTGGTGTATATTCTCCTAACAACAGTGTCAAAATGCATAAGGCCAAAACTGATTGGATTTGCAAAGAGAAATAGACAAATCCATTATTATATTTGGAGACTTCAACAGTAATTAATAGGTTAAGCGGGCAGAAAATCAGCAAGAGTTGCCCTAGACAGCACCATCAATCAACTTGATGTAATTGACATTTATAGCATACTCATTTCAATAACAGCAGAATACACACTTTTCTCAAGGTCTCATGGAATGTTCACCAAGCTAGAACACATTCTGGGCCATACACACATTAACAAATTTAGAAGAATAGAAATTACATAGTTTAGGGTAGCTGTAACAAAGTACCACCAAGTGAGTGACTTAAAACAACAGAAATGTATTTTCTCGTGGGTCTGGAGGCTAGAAGTCCAAAACCACAATATCAGAAGGACTACATTTTGCTTGAAACATGCAGGGGAGAATCTTTCTTTGCCTCTTTCTAGCTTCTGATGGTGGCTGTCATTCCTTGGCATTCCTTGGCTTGCAGCTGCATCACCACAACTTCTCTCTGCCTCTATAATCATGTAGCATTTCCCCTGTGTGTTTCTGTGTTTGCATGGCATTCCTGCTTTTCATAAAGACTCCAGTAATATTGGATTTTGGCCACCCTAATGACCTGATCCTAACTTGATTACATCTGTAAAGATCATATTCACAGGTACTGGGGGTTCAGACTTCAATATATGGTAGGGAGGGGGAGGTGGCACCCTTCAACCTATAACAGAATTATACAAACTGTGGTCCCAGACCACAATAAAGCTAAACTAAAACACAGTAACAAAACAGCTGGAAAACCACAAAATATCTGCAAATTAAACCCACACTTCTAAATATTACATGGATCAGGTAAATATCTAGAAGAATTAAAAAACATTTTGAACTAAGTAAAAATTGAAATATAACTTATCAAAACCTGTGAAATGCTCTGAAAGCAGTGCTTGGAGTGCTTAGCATAGAAAAGAAGAAAAATCTAAACTCGATCTGAATGTCTACCTTCAGCAGCTAAAGGAAAAATATTAAACTTAAAGAAAGCAAAAGAAAAGTAACAATAAGCATTAGAACACAAATCAATGGAATTGAAACCAGGAAACAGTATAGAAAATTACAGAAACCAGAATCTAGATAAAATCAGTAAACTTATAGCTGTGCTAACCAAGAAAAAGAAGATCCAAATCATCTGTTCTGTGTTATTTTCTGTGATGGTCAGTCAGGTGTGTCTATGAGAGGAAAACAACATTTATTATACTCACAGGTCCCAGAAATAGGAGCCATGCTATGCCATACAGGGTTACATGGGGAAGCCTTGGGGTAGTTAGGAGGAAGAAAACAGGAGCAAGAAAAAAACCTTGACTAGAGCCTCTATTGGAGTTTCCACAGGAAAAGCAAGGTAGGGTAGAGTTAACAGATTAGGATTGGCTAGTATGAATAATTTCAGAGGGCCTTGGACTTTACAGTTTGTCCCTAGTTTTCTGGTAGGTAACTCTGCAATGGTTAAGACAGAGGAAGGCCTGTTGCATATGGGCCAGACAGATGAGGTATGGCTTGATATTTCATTTTTTATATATCAAAGCTGTGATCCCTGGATAAGTCTTTTTGCTTAGCTACAAATTGGCTTGCCTCAGAGGGCGTAGTTTCTCCCAAGCCAGAAAGGATTTTTTTAAAGATGTCAAAACATCATAATAAACAGAAAATTTAAAAATATAAGCAATATAGTACCAAAATTAGAAATGGGATATAAGTCATCATTAATTGTCCCATGAAAATTAAAAGGATAATCAAGGAATACTATGAACTCTATGCCCAAAAATTTAATAAAATAGATGAAATGGAGAAATTACTTGAAAGATACAAACTACCAAAACTCATGCAAGGAGAAATAGATAATCTGAGTAGGCAAGGACGTTGAGTCAATAACCTTCCAAGAAAGAAAACACCAGTCCCAGATGGTTTCTCTGGTAAATTTTAACATACATTTAAGGAAGAAATACCAATTCTACATAATCTTTTTTTGAAAAATAGAAGCAAAAGGAACACTTCCCAATTCATTCTATGAATCTAGCATTATCCTAATATTAAGAGCAGTTAAAGACATTGTAGGAAAACTACAGACTGGAATCCCTTATGAATACAGATTTTTAAATCCTTAACAAAATTTTAGCCAATATAATCCAAAATGTCTAAACAGAATGATGCAACACAAGGAAGTGGGATTTATTCTCAGTATACAAGGATGGCTCAGTATTCTAAAATCAATCAATGAACTCAGCACATTAAGAGGTTAAAGAAGAAAATTATAGGATCCATATAAACTCATGCAGCAAAAGCATTTGACAAAATCCAACACCCTTGAAGTACCACCTCTCAGAAAACTAGGACTAGTGGGAAGTATCCTAAACTTGATAAAGAACATCCACAAAAATATCCACAGTTTAATGGTGAGAAACTGGATGTTTTCTCCCTAAGATCTGGAACAACACAACCATGTCCTGTATCATCACTATTATTTAACATTACTTCTGAAGTTCTAGCTAGTGAAATAAGACAACAAAAGGAAACAGAGTATACAGATAAGGAAGGAAGAAATAAACAATCTTTGTGTATGATGACATGAATATCTATAAAGAAAATTTAAAAACAGAAAATCCAAAAGAAGAAATAAAATTCTCCTGTAACTAATAAAATGATAACAAACAATATTTGTGTATACATTTGTTAAGGCTGAATACAATACAATAGTATTCAGCCTTAACAACCACAAAAAAAAAAAAAAAAGGAATGAAATTCTGAGACATGCTACTACATGAATAAACCTTGAAAACATTTTGCTAAGTGAAATAATCAAGACAAAAAAGGAAAAATATTGTATAATTTCACTTGTATAAAGTGCCTACAAATGGTTAATTTATAGAGACAGAAAACAGAGTTTACCAGGGACTAGGGAGAGAGGGAAATAGGGAGTTATTTTTTCATGAGTACAGAGTTTCTGTTTGAGATGATGAAAAAGTTCTGAAAATGCATAATGATAATAAAATCATTGCACAACCTTGTGAATATATTACACTTAAGGCTACCAAATTGTGTATTAAAACATGGTTGACATGGTAAATTTTATGTGTATTTTACAATAAAAATTTCCAATAGAGAGGTATCCTACAAAATATCCAACGAGCGCTCCTCAAAATTGTCAAGGCAATCCAAAACAAGGTTGTGAAACTGTCACAGCCAAGAGGGGCTTAAAGAGACATGACAACTTTGTAAAGTGATTATATTATTCTGTTCTCACATTGCTATAAAGAAATACCCAAGACCGGGTAATTTACAAGGGTAAGAGGTTTGATTGACTCAAAGATCTGCATGGCTGAGGAGTTCCCAGGAAACTTACTATCATTGTAGAAGGGGAAACAGGTATGTCTTACATGGCAGCAGGAGAGAGGGTAAGCATGTAAAAGAGGAAATGTCAGACACTTATAGAACTATCAGGTCTCATGGCAGCTCACTCACTATCACAAGAACAGCATGGGAGATACCACTCCCATGATCCAACTACCTCCCACCAGGTCTCTCCCTCAATACACAGGGATTATGGGGATTACAATTCAAGATGAGGTTTGGGTGGGAACACAAAGCCTAACCACATCAGTGATACACTGGACCAAAACCTAGAATGGGAAAAGACATTAGGTAAAAAACAAGGAAATCTGAATAAACTACGGACTTCAGTTAATAATAATGTATTTGTAATGACCTGCTAATTGTAGCAATTTAACCATATTAATGTAAGATCTTAATAATAGGGAAAACTACATGCAGGGTATATGGGAACTCTCTCTACAATATTTTCAGTTTTTGTGCAAATGTAAAACATCTAAAAAATTAAATCTTTTTTTTAAAGTAAGTTAAAAGGAATTTTCTCCTTCAACAAAATTCTGAGCTAGATGCTCTGCAACACCCTTCCACTGTACAACAACCAGATTCTGAAAAACAAAACAAAACAAAAACTTATCTATGCATTACTGAACTTGAAGGAAGTAGGAGAAATTTCCATGTGTCCTGCTGATATCTCACCCTCCAGATCTCTGCCCCACAAATAAATGAAACATTGTGATAGTAAGCAATTAAAAATAAAAAGAGGCCAGGCATGGTGGCTCACACCTGTAATCCCAGCACTTTGGGAGCCTGAGGCAGGCAGATGACAAGGTCAGGAGTTCAAGAACAGCCTAGCCAATATAGTGAAACCCCATCTCTACTAAAAATATAAAAATTAGGCGGGCATGGTGGTGGGTGCCTATAGTCCCAGCTACTTGGGAGGCTGAGGCAGGAGAATTGCTTAAACCCAGGAGGTGGAGGTAGCAGTGAGCCAAGATCATGCCACTGCACTCCAGCCTGGCAGACAGAGTGAGACTATGTCTCAAAAAAAAAAAAAAAAAGGAATAAAAAGTTAAGATGAGAAAATGCCCAGGGGATTGCATTCAGAAAACAAGGCTTACATCAACAGCAATATGGAAGAGCTAAATTTGAGACATCTGTGCTAAGCTAAAAACTGAAAGAGGCTAAAAGTGGACTGGTAGCACGCCAACAGTCCTGCCAGATTCAAACACAGATCTTCTTCAAGAAAAATTTCCTAGTTCTGCCCACTAGATTCCCAGGTTAAGATTAAGAAAATGTGAGTTCACCATCGAAAATCACCAGACATAAAGGAAGCAACTCGTGAGTGTAAAATTAGAAGATATAACAAATATTTAGACCTCCAAGAAATTCAGATATTAAAATTTTATCAGCTGTGAAATATAGAAAATCTATTCAGAAAGAAATAGACATAAGGGATAGAATCACAACAATGAGTCATCAACAAGAGACCATCAGGAATGACCAGGCAAATGTGACAAATAATCAAATAAAGCTTTAGATATTAAACACATGCTTGTTGAAATGAAAATACTCAATGAATAGGTCAAATAGCAGATTAGAAACAGATAAGTAGTAAATTATAAATATCTGAGAAAATTATTCAGAATAAAGAGAGAATGGTTAAACAGTACAGATGTTAGACTGAAGAGATCTGACATTAAAAATCAGATTTCAAGAAGGATAGATTTGAAAAATTGAGAAGCAATATTAAAAAAGTTAATTCCTTAGAATTTTCCAGAATTTAGGAAAGATACAAATGTGTAAGTTCAAGAAGCACAGTGCAACACAAAGAGGATAAAGTTTTAATATATTCCTAAAGTTGTCATATATGGCACAACACCAAAGAAAAAAGAGATCTTTAAAGCAGGCAAGAGGAAAAAAAGATAGATAACCTATAAAGAAGCGAGGAAGAGAGATCCAAGATGACTGATCACTAGCAGCTCGGGATTGTAGCTCCCAGTGAAAGTGCAGAGAACGAGAGGATGCCACACTTCAGATGAATTTTTGTTGCTTACGGACCAGGAGATTCCCAGCAGAGGAGCCCCACGGGTCACCAGCGTGACTCTTGTGGCTGGTGTGGTGGTTTTGCCGGCGCCTCAGCATGGCAGTTCTTGGTGCAGAGTCAAAAAAGCATCATCGGGCCGGGCGCGGTGGCTCAAGCCTGTAATCCCAGCACTTTGGGAGGCCCAGGCGGGTGGATCACGAGGTCAAGAGATCGAGACCATCCTGGTCAACACGGTGAAACCCCGTCTCTACTAAAAATACAAAAAATCAGCTGGGCATGGTGACGCGTGCCTGTAATCCCAGCTACTCAGGAGGCTGAGGCAGGAGAATTGCCTGAACCCAGGAGGCGGAGGTTGTGGTGAGCCAGGATCGCGCCATTGCATTCCAGCCCGGGTAACAAGAGCGAAACTCTGTCCCAAAAAAAAAAAAAAAAAAAAAGCATTATCAATCTTAACACCACTGTTTTAGTCAGCACAGTGGGTTGCTCAGATTCTGGCACTGGGAATCAACAAGTTGGACGTCCACTCAGAAACCCAATTAGAAAGTCGGTAATTACAAAGATGACAGATGGATAAATTTATAACGAAGGGAAGAAACCAGCCTAAAAAGGCTGAGAATACCCAAAATCAGAACGCCTCTCCCTCTACAGGGGATCACAGTTCCTCATCAGCAACGGAACAAGGTCTGATGGAGAACGAGTGTGTTCCATTAACAGAAGTAAGCTTCAGAAGGTGGATGATAAGAAACTTCCGTGAGTTAAAAGAACTTGTTCTAACCCAATGCAAAGAAACTAAGAACTTTGAAAAAAGATTTGACGAAATGCTAATGAGAATAGACAATTTAGAGAGGAATATAAGTGAATTAATGCAGCTGAAAAACAAAACACAAGAACTTCACAAAGTATGCACAAGTTTTAACAGCCGAACTGATGAAGCAGAAGAAAGGATATTAGAGGTTGAAGACCAACCTAATGAAATAAAACGAGAAGACAAGATTAGAGAAAAAAGGATAAAAAGGAACGAGCAAAGTCTCCAAGAAATATGGAACTATGTGAAAAGACCTAATCTACGCTTGATAGGTGTACCTGAATGTGACGAAGAGAATCAATCCAAGCTGGAAAATACACTTCAGGGTATTATTCAGGAAAACTTTCCCAACCTAGCAAGGCAGGACAATATTCAACTCCAGGTAATACAGAAAACACCACAAAGATATTCCTCAAGAAGACCAACCTCAAGGCACATAATGGTCAGATTCACTAGGGTTGAAATGAAGGAGAAAATGCTGAGGGCAGCCAGAGAGAAAGGTCGGGTTACCCACAAAGGGAAGCCTATCAGATTCACAGCAGATAGCAGAAACCCTACAAGTCAGAAGAGAGTGGGGGCTAATATTCAACATCCTTAAAGAAAAGAACTTTCAACCCAGAATTTCATATCCAGCCAAACTAAGCTTCATAAGTGAAGGAAAAATAAAATCTTTTGTGAACAAGCAAGTACTCAGAGATTTCATCACCACCAGGCCTGCTTTACAAGAGCTTCTGAAAGAACCTCTGCACATAGAAAGGAACAACCAGTATCAGCCTTTCCAAAAATATATCAAAAAGTAAAGAGCATCAACATAATGAAGAATTTACATCAACTAATGGGCAAAACAGCCAGCTAACATCAAATGGCAGTATTAAACTCACATATATTATTATTAATCCTAAATTTAAATCAACTAAATCCCCCAATCAAAAGACACAGCCAAAACCCATTGGTATGCTGCATCCAGACCCATCTCACATGCAAGGATACACAAAGACTCAAAACAAAGGGATGGAGAAAGATTTACCAACCAAATGGAGAGCAAAAATAAATAAATAAATAAATAAATAAAAAGCAGGAGTTGCAATTCTTGCCTCTGATAAAATAGACTTTAAAGCAACAAAGATCAAAAGAGGCAAAGAAGGACATTACATAATGATAAAAGGATCAATGTAACAAGAAGAGCTAATGATCCTAAATATATACGCACCCAATGCAGAAACACCCAGATACATAAGACTTATAAAGAGACTTAGACTCCCACACAATAATAGTGGGAGACTTCAACATCAATATTAGACAGATCAATGAGACAGAAAATTAACAAGGATATCCAGGACTTGAATTCAGATCCAGAACTAGTAAACTTAATAAACATTTACAGAACTCTCCACTTTAAATACACAAAATATACACTCTTATCAGTACCACATCACACCTACTTACAGGTTTTTTTTTTTTTTTTTGAGACGGAGTTTCGCTCTTGTTACCCAGGCTGGAGTGCAATGGCACGATCTCGGCTCACCGCAACCTCCGCCTCCTGGGTTCAGGCAATTCTCCTGCCTCAGCCTCCTGAGTAGCTGGGATTACAGGCACGCACCACCATGCCCAGCTAATTTTTTTGTATTTTTAATAGAGACGGGGTTTCACCATGTTGACCAGGATGGTCTCGATCTCTTGACCTCGTGATCCACCCGCCTCGGCCTCCCAAAGTGCTGGGATTACAGGCTTGAGCCACCGCGCCCGGCCCTACTTACAGGTTTAAATGAAATATTGGTTGGCTGCTTGTTTGTTATTTTCTTCCCTCATTTTTTCACGTCTCCATTATTAAGCATAATTATTGGCATACCCATTTTTAGACTGCATTCTAGCCCAGGAAATAAAGCAACACTCCCGTTCTCTTTCCCTCCTCCGCTTCCTCTTTCTTCCTCTCCTTTATTCTTTTTTTTTCTTTCTCTTTTTCTTTTTTTTTTCTTTAAAAAAAAGACTCTCAAAAAAAAAATACTATTTGTGTTTTTCAAAAGCAGCTAAGTTTGTGGTCTTTTGTTATAGCAGCAATAGGAAATGAATACACATTTTGTGTTGGAAATGGGATGCTACTGTAATAAATACCAAAAAATGTGGATGTGGCTTTGGAATTAGGCAATGGGAAGAGGCTAAAAGAATTTTGAGGAGCATGATAGAAAAAAACCTAGATTGCCTTGAATAGATTGTTAGTAGAAATGTTGATGTTAATGACTCTGCTAGTGAGGACTCAGGAAAAGTAAAGAGCATGGTAGAAAAAAATGTCATTTTGGAGAATACATAGTCATCATGAACAGACTATTAGTAGAAATATAGATGTTTAAGGTGCTGCTAGTGAAGCATAGAAAAAAATGAGAAATGTTAATGGAAAATTGAGGAAAGAGTACTTTTGTTATAAAGTGACAGAAAGCTAGTGAAATTGTGCCCTGTAGTTATGTAAACAATGAAATTGGACATTTAGCTGAAGCTATTTATAAGCAATTATTAAAGATACAGCCTGATTATTATTGTTATTTCTTCCTCTTCTTCTTCTTCCTCCTTCCTGCTTTTTTCTTCCTTCCTTCTTCCTTCCCCTTCCCTTTCCCCCAGCTCCTCCTTCCTCCTCCTCCTGAGTCTTCTGAGTCTTGCTAAAAAAAAGAAAAAAAAAATCAGGAATTGGGGCATCAAATGAATCTTGAAGGATAACTTGCAGAGGCAAAAAGGCAGAAAAAAAAATCTGGCATGAATAAAACTCATATTTAAAGTGGATTATGAGAGTGATTATAGTGTATAATAATGTGATTTTAAAATTCAGTTTGAAGCAATTTATGTCTTGGATTAAATCACTAACTCCATTCTAGCTCCTTTTCTTCATGATTCAAATACTTTTCTTAATGCATGCAATTTAATTTTTAATGTATACAATCCTAATAAAGCATCTAAACAGATTTTTTCATGTACATCCAATAGTTACCATTCTGTTTTTCTCTCACTTGTGCCATATATGTTGTATGTAATATGTGATTTAATTTGAAAATAAATATATTGGCTGCATTTATTCTACCCTGTAGTGCTATACCAAATAGTCTCTGAAAAATAAATACTATGTATCTTATCCAAATTAATCTATTCACTCTAAAAACCCTCAAAACTGTCCTGCTTCAGAAGTGGTCCACATCTTACTGAGCTCTACAACTAGTCACAAGGATTCAGCCTTAGACTGTCGGTTTTTCTTTTCTAACATAATATTATAAAGATAGAGAAAAAATCAAAAGTAATCAGGGAAATGGTATTTCTAAAATAATATTTTTAGAAATCTAGAACTATCTAGTGGTAGGATAAATCAACTCATGAGTTCCCCATTAATGAAGGCATTCAAAGAGAGATGTGGTTACCTGCTTGTCCTTTCCAGGCTACCAGAAGAGAAATTGTGATTTAGACCACGGTTTGGACCACAAGCCTCCTTTTTGGTTTCTGGTTGTAACTTCCCAAACTTTTATTCAACCCTTCTTATTCACATTGACTTTCAAACTTTCAGTTTCTTCATCTTAAAGGAGACAATAAAACATAACTTGCTCTTTTGCTGTTAAAAAAAAAAAAAGATAACCTACAAAGAAGCAATTAAAGTACGGTTTTAATAGCTACAATGAAAGCCAATAAGACAGTAAATAATTAGCAGAATTTGATGATAATAAACCCCATAATAATGAAAATTTGGATCCACCATGCTTGATTATTAATGACCAATTACTCACTAATGATTGGCAGCCTTCTGTCTAGTTCTATTCTCAAACCAGGTGGGATAAACTTCTATCTTCTGAAAGGATAGGGTAGGGGTCATAGTGAGGTTTGGAAGGAAAAGTCGGCACTCTATCTCAGGAAACAGGGAGCCAGAGGATGACTCTTTTATTTCCAGTATTATTCTTGCCCAATCTCTTTTGATTAAACTCACTAAGTAAGCCTCAGGTAAATATGAGACCACTACAATTGCTGTCAATATTCTGGAAGTCCTAGCCAGTGAGACAGGATCCAGAACTGGCACCCTTTGACATTTATTTTGGAGCAGAAAGCCACCACCACAACCATGTGATGCCAAATCACAACCAGGATGAGCAAATATTTTAATTATAGAGACAGACCACTGGAACTTCTCATCAATCAGCTAGACAGGCTCAGGAAACTCATTTATTTAATTATCACAATAAGCCCACTCTTCTTTTTACCAAGTTAAAAATATTCACCCTCAGTAATCTTATTGTGAGGGGATTTTATGGTATCTTAAAAGTGATCAAATAAAATAATTTCGGTTTAGAACTGTGCACTCAATCACCAATACCGTATTGCAAGATGAGGGTAAAATAAAAATATCTTTAGATAAATAAAACTTAAGAAATTTGGCACACACATAGGCCTACCAAAGGTACTTCTAAAGGACATGCTTCAGGAAGAAAACAAAAAAAATACTAGTGAATTATTTTGAAACACCAGAAGAATGGTGAGCAAACAAGATGATAAACATGCATGTAAGTCTAAATAAATAATTTCTGTAAAAGTCCTATTAATAATAATGTCTAGTTTGTGGAGTTTATCAAAAAGGAAGACTAAAACGTTGGATTCTCATCCACCTTAGAACAGAAGAGA
Source organism: Sapajus apella (assembly GCF_009761245.1). Taxonomy (NCBI): domain Eukaryota; kingdom Metazoa; phylum Chordata; class Mammalia; order Primates; family Cebidae; genus Sapajus; species Sapajus apella. Next base: position 6,738,243 of record NW_022437046.1, read on the forward strand.
CTTTCTTCAACCTAATAAAGGGCATCTCAAAAAACCCTACATCGAACATTATATTTAGTGATTAAAAAATTAAATGCTTTCCTCTTAATGTCAGAAACAAGACAGGCATTTCCACTGTCACCACTATTTATAATTATACTGAAGAACTGAAGGTTCCACCTTGTATAATGAGGTCAATCATTTAATAAATAATCTTGGAAATGAAGAAATAAAACGTTCTCTTCATAGATGACATGATTTATACTTAGAAAATACCAAAGACTCTTCAAAAAATTAATGAAACTAGTTGGTGAGTTTAGTAAAGTTTTAGGATGCAAGGTCAATATACAAAAATTAATTATAGTTCTACATACTATACTATAAAATTCTATTCTATAAAATTAATTATAGCTTTAGATACTATAAAATTTGATTTTGAATTGTTCATAATTAGTATGAACAATTGGAAATCAAATTTTAACATGAAGCACTATTTACAATAGCACCAAAATATGAAATGCTTAAGTATAAATCTATCAAAACATGTACAAAATCTGTATGCTGAAAACTGCAAAACATTATCTGAAAATATCACAGATAACTAAATAAATAGAAAGATATACTGTGTTCATGGATTGGTGGACTCAATATTGTTAAGATGTCAGTTCTTTCCAATCAATATCTGAGCAAAAATTTTGTAGAAATTTATCAGCTGATTCCAAAATTAGATGGAAAGACAATAGACTAAGACTAGCCAAAAGAATTTTGAGAAAGAATAATAATAGCAATGTTGAAGAATTCACAATACCCAATTTCAATACTACAGTAATTAAGATGGTGTACTGCTGATAAATAAATGCAGACACATAAATCAGAGACAGCCCAGATGTAGACCCACAAATTTTAATATGATCAAATGGAGAAAGGATCTTTTTTTACAAACACTGCTGGGATAATTGTAATTCCATATTTTTGAAAAGCTGATCTTGATCCATATATCACACCATATAGAAAGTAATTTGGCACTATCTCATAAAGCTAGACACATACTTACAATACAACACAGCAATCTAGGTAATTACCCAAACAAATGGAAGATTGTGTCAAACACAAAAGACTATATACTGTATTATTTCACTAATACTAAATTCTGGAAAAGGTAAAACTATAGTGACTGAAACTAGATAGATGGTTGCCTAGAATTGAGGATTGAAGGAAGGTACTCACTGCAAAGGGCCATGAGGAACTTCTGGCAATGATCTATATCTTGATCATGGTCACAGATACATGACTGTAAATTTCAAAGCTTACTAAATGTTACACATAAAATGGGTAAATTTTATTGTAAGTAAATTATTCCTCAATCAAACTAGGGAAAAGTGAATTGGCTAAATTATTCCTCACGTTCCTTGAATTCAGTTTGACTTACTTGAGTCATTTTTTGACTAAGAGTCATCCACATCCACCCTTCTTCAAACAGTACTATTTCCTGTATCATCAACTGTTGTTCAGCCTTTATTAAGAGAGCACCACTATTTTCTCCAGAATTTTCTTTGATGATCATATTACTTTTGCTGCTTACCTGACTATAAGATGCCTTCTGACTTCAGATATGTGGAAAAAAAATGTGGAAAAAAAAGTACATCTTAGAATTGAAATGTGATAGAAGGAAACAAGGTTTAAATACCGGTGAAATGAACTTTGTAATTATTATGTAATAATCTCTATCTTGAGTAACGCTTTTGGTTGTCAATATTACCTGATATAAATATAACTAACATGATATTCTTTTGATTTTGCTGATATATCTTTTCCCCACCTTTTTACTTTGAGAGATGAACTTTGCTTTTACAATTAAAGGGCTCTAGAGAGCTAGTGTTGCTGTTCAGCAGTGTCTATGATGTCTGGTGGAGGTAGATATTTGACAGAGCAGTAACAGTACCTTTAAGATAAGACTTTATAAGTAAACAAGACACACCTCCAGGGATCCCCAGAAATATCTGAGGAACATTGTAGAAGTGGCTAATGTCCTCTGCAAGCATGTGGAGCAAAAGCCACTGACATCTGAGTATTAATGTAATGATTCCTGTCTCTGTTCTCAATTGACTTTATCCAGAATACATATACAACATATAAAAATGTACTTAAAAGTCAGGAAAAATTCTACTAACATGTTAGCCTGGATTATCACGAATAATCAAATCTGTATGTTCTATTTCACTACAATTAACACATATTACCTTTGGAATATTTATAACACTAAAAGTAAAATGAGAGAAATATAAGATAATCCATCTAAAATATAATGGAAAGATTGGGCAATAGGGAGACTGGAAAAAAAAAAGGGCCTCTAAATTTGGCAAGAAAGAAGTCACTGACGGCTCAGGAAAAATATTTATAGTAAAGTACAAGAACTAGGAGCCAAATTAAAGGGAAATTAGTGAAAATCAATTACTCTCAACAGTATGTTTGAGGAATTTGGGGCCAAAGGGTAGTTGCATATTTCTTTTGAATCAGTCCATATCCAAAAATCTAAGGCTTAGGCCTGCCCAACTAAACTGCCTCATGCTGATTGCCTTCTGTATATCACTTTAAATTTTTACCCTGTCATCTCTTTTTATCAGATTGTTTTCACAATCTGATAAAAGGTCAAGAGAGTCCTGTCACACAACTTGGCCCAGATACTCACTTTGAAACCCACTGACCATGTGGCCTTAACTGCTCTGACCTCCATTTTCCCTGTTCTGGCTCCTGCCACCTCTCCAGCAACCTCAACACCCCACTCTGAGTTCTTCCAGGAACATCATTCAGGCATTCACTCACTCATTCATTTTTTCAATCAGTGAATATAATTGAGCACCTGTTGTGAACTTGAGGTTGGAAAAACAGCAGTGAACACTGTATAAAGTTATTTCTGTTTCTCCCAACAGCCTTGCCCAAGCAGTTCCTTGTGTCTGGAATGCTCCTTTCTGGCTAACTCCCACCAACCCTCAGGTACCATCTCTCCCAGGAAGGACATCTCCCCACCACTATCCCCAGATGTGGCCAATAACTGAAGGCAGAGTTGTAGAAACGTAACCACAGACTTGTAAGCAAGAAATAACTGCTAGTGTAAGCTGTTGAGAGTTGGGGGGCTATTTGTTACACAGCATCATTGCAGCAAATGCTGACCAATACAAACAGGCAAGTTCTAGCTTCAAGCTTCAGGACTGGGACATTGTGAATCAACACTTAGTGTTTTTAGCCAGGGTGGACCAATGCTAAGCAGATGTTCTCAGAAGAGACAAAGTCTGAGACTGAGGGAGACCTGGGTGTGAGTCCTTGCTTTGTCATGCAGGGATAGTAAAAAGCCTAGTGATTGAAAAAAACACGTTCTCTGGAATCAAGTTGCTTGGGTGCAAATCCCAGTGCTGCCACTTATAAGCCATGTAACCTGGGACTAGTTCCTTAACTTTTGGGCCTCATCTGTGAAATTGAAATGATTCTAGTACCAGCCTCACAGGGGCATTAAGTTGATTCAGTGAGCTAATATATGTGATGTGCAATGAGTCACTACTTTTCAGTCATTGTGGGTGAGCTTGGCTTGGCAACTTTACTTCCAGAACCTTGCCATGTATCCAGCACACTTTGTGTTCTTCGGATTATTAGAAACTCTAGCTGGCATGTTGTAGCTTTCTAGGCACCAAAACCTTCTTGTACTGTCTCCATACCAACTGCAAGCATAGACTCTGGAGTTGGACACACTCAAGTTCTAATGTGGTGACCTCGGGCAAGTGATTTAATTCTCTTTGCTCATCTGTAAAATGACAGCAGTAACTTCACATGCCTCTGAGGGTACGGTGAGAATCAAATGAAATAGTGTATTTTTTACAGAAACACTTAGCACAGCCCCTGGCTCGTAGATGGTGTTATTGGCTCTTCTTGGAGAGAGGTGACCTGTTGAAGAGCCATCTGCTTCTGGGCATAAGCCTGCAGGGAAGGTATGACCAGAGCAATCTACTCTTGCCAGTGGGACCCTTTGAGCCTTTTTCCCAAGGGTGGCAAGAGCCAGGCACGGAGAATCAGCAGAGCCCACCTAGTACCTCCTTCTCCTCTATCTCCTAGCTGTCTGGCTTGATCCAGAAGACTCATGAGGACCCCCTTCTTGTGCAGAAGCTCCTGGATGGAACCCATCTATACAAGGGCCCCATCTGTCAGCACCACGATCTAATCAGCCTGGGGTAGGATGTGGAGTGTGTGGGTCACGAGAATCTCTGTCTGGGCAGGGAAGGGTTAGAAGTTAACACACATGTGGCCACGTTCTATGGCTCATGCCTGCAATCTCAGCACTTTGGGAGGCCAAGGCAGGTGGATCACTTGTGGCCAGGAGTTCAAGACCAGCCAGCTCAACATGGCTAAGCCCTGTCTCTACTAAAAATACTAAAATGAGCTTGGTATGGTGGCACACACCTGTAGTCACAGCTACTTGGGAAACTGAGGCATGAGAACCACCTGAAGCTGGGAGGCAGAGGTTACAGTGAGCTGAAATTGCACCATTGCATTCCATCCTAGGTGATGGTGCAAGACTCCATAAAAGGAAGAAAGGAAGGAAGGGAGGGAGGGAGGAGAGAGGGAGAAAGAGAAAGAGGGAGGGAGGGGAAGGGAAAGAGGAATAAAGGGAAGGGGAAAGAAAGTAAGAAAAGAAAAGGTATACACATGTGCTTGGCCAGCCTCCTGGAGCAGGGGGTAAGGGTGGGAGTATTGTCCCTGGACTCAGAGTGGGGAGAGCTCCCCTTCTTGTGTTCCTGTCATCTTTCTTGAAAATAACATTTCCAAACAGAGAAACAGAGGGGACTCCTTCAGCCTATCTCAAGACAAGGAGTCCATCTGACCAAGGCCAATCATCCAAGGCAGAGCTGTAGTAGTTAAACCACAGACGTATAAGCAAGAAACAGCTGCTGTTGTAAGCTGATGGAATCTGAGGGGTTGTTTGTTATGTAGCATCATCACAGCAAAAGCTGACCAATACAAAGAGGAAAATTGGACTCTAGTGGAAGGGGGTGGTGAGAGAAACTTGAGTTAGGACTGGATGCTAAGGGGATCCTCTGACTTTGCCCTGTGCCCTCTGACACATGTTCCCAAACTTACTCTTCCCTGGAGTAGCCCACCAGGCCTGATGACCTCGTTGAAGATGTGCTGGTTGATGTGGGCCTCCAAAGCCACCAGGGGGTCATCCAGCAGGTACACAGCCCAGGCGAGGCTCAACTGCTGCTTCTGAGAAATTCATGCCCTGTGGCCACAAAGGAAAAGTGTCCTGAGTCTGCATCTACAGGGTGAAAGTGGGGAGCCCAGGCAGCAGCAGGTTGGGGCACATCTGCCCATCAGGGTGAGGTGTCACTCCCCATGTCTGTCCGCTGGGAACATGCTCAGCTTCAAAGGCACTCACTCCCAAGCCAGCATCCCCTCCATCCTTACCAACCTCATTTCTCCCCTTCCCAGCACACTTCCTGGAGGAGTTACCTGTGCTTCCCAAGCTACTCTGTCTCCTACTCACTCTGTGTATCCATTTGAGTCCAACTTCTGTTCCCTTTCTCAACTGAGACCACCTTCAATGAGTACACCATTCATTTCCCTATTCCATTCATTTACCTATTCCACTGAAAAGTGGTAACATTTCAGTCCTACTTTTTTTTAAATTTTAATTGATTTATTTTAGTTTTTATTGATATGTAACAGTTGTACCTATTTGAGGGGCACAGGCTATATTTTGAGACCTGTACAGCCATGGTCCCCAACATTTTTGGCACCAGGGATCGGTTTTGTAGAAGACAACTTTTCCATGGACCTGGGGGTAGGGGGGTGGTTTCAGGATGATTCAAGCACATTACATTTATTGTGCACTTTACTTCTATTGTTGTTATTATTATTATTATCATTATTATTTATTGAGATGGAATTTTGCTCTGGTCACCCAGGCTGGAGTGGAATGGCATGATCTTGGCTCACTGCAACCTCTGCCTGCTGGGTTCGAGCAATTCTCCTGCCTCAGCCTCCCAAGTAGCTGGGATGACAGGTGCCTGCCACCACACCTGGCTGATTTTTTGTATTTTTAGTAGAGATGGTGTTTCACCATATTGGCCAGGCTGGTCTTGAGCTCCTGACCTCAGGTTATCTGCCTGCCTCACCCTCCCAAAGTGCTGGGATGTTAGGCATAAGCCATTGTGCCTGGCCTTCTTCTATTATTATCACATTATAAAATATAACAAAATACCTACACAACTCACCATAATATAGAATTGGTGAGAGCCCCAGCTAGTTTTGCTGAAACTAGATGGTCCCTCTGGGGGCAATGGGAGACTGTGATAGATCATCAGGCATTAGATTTTTATAAGAAGCATGCAGCTGCAGGGCATGGTGGCTCATACCTGTAATCCCAGCACTTTGGGAGGCCAAAGTGGGTGGATCACAAGGTCAGGAGTTTGATACCAGCCTGGCCAACACGGTGAAACCCCATCTCTATTTTAAAAATATAAAAATTAGCCATGCATGGTGGTATGTGTCTGTAATCCCAGCTACTCAAGAAGCTGAGGCAGGAGAATGGCTTGAACCCGAGAAGTGGAGGTTGCAGTGAGCCAAGAATGCTCCACTGTACTCCAGCCTGGCAACAGAGTGAGACTGCATCTCAAAAAAAAAAAAAAAAAAAAAAAAAAAAAAGAAGCAGCATGCAGCCAAGATCCCTTGCATGTGCTGTTTACAGTAGCATTTGCACTCCTACGAGAATCTAACACTGTCACTGATCTAGAGGTGTAGCTTAAATGGTGATGCAAACAATAAGGAGTGGCTGTAAGCACAGATGAAGCCTCACTTCAAGTGCCTGCTGCCCACTTGCTGTGCTGCCTGTCCAGTTCCTAACAGGCCTCAGACTGGTACTGATTCATGGCCAGGGGGTGTGGGGATCCCTGATGTAGACAGTATGTAATGATCATATCAGGGTAACTGAGATAGTCATCACCTCAAATATTTATCTTTTGTATTGAGAACACGACAAATCTTGTCTTCTAGCTAAATTGAAATTTACAAATAAATTCTCATTTACTATGGTTTCCTTTGTGTACTATTGATTACTATCACTTATTCCTTCTATCTAGGCCTTCTTGTATTTCATGCATTTCTTTTTAAAATTATTTTTATTTATTTTTGATACAGAGTCTCACTCTTCTATCCATGATGGAGTGCAGTGGCATGATCTTGACTCACTCCAACCTCCACCTCCTGGGTTCAATCGATTCTCCTGCCTTAGCCTCCCATGTAGCTGGGATTACAGATGCACCACCATGCCTGGATAATTTTTGTATTTTTAGTAGAGATGGAGTTTCACCATGTTGGCCAGGCTGGTCTCGAACTCCTGACTTCAAGTAATCCACCCGCCTAGGCCTCCCACAGTGCTGGGACTACAGGCATGAGCCACCACACAAGGCCGTTCATTCATTCTTTTTTTTCTCTGTAATCTAGACTCAGGTGACACATTCATTCATTCTTACATTAATTCATTCCACTAATAACTACTGCCTGGTTATCATATCCCCATCAGGGTTCTAGGCTTTGGGGAAACAGTAATGAACAAAACAAAGTTTCTGCTATCTGAATGGATCCATCATTCTAATAAGGGGGAGAGAGACAGGCAATCCATAAACAAACCAGTAACACAGAGAGCACATCAGGTGGAAAGCACTATGAAGAATAAATACTAAAGCAGGTGCAGCCAGTTGTGGTGGCTCATACCTGTAATCTCAGCACCTTGGGAGGCCAAGGTGAGTGGATCACTTGAGGTTAGGAGTTTGAGGTCAGCCTGGCCAACATGGTGAAACCCCATTTTTACTAAAAGTACAAAAATGGTGGCACCTGCCTGTAATCCTAGCTACTCAGGAGGCTGAGGTGGGAGTATTGCTTGGACCTGGGAGGTGAAGGTTGCAGTGAGCCGAGATTGCACAACTGCACTCCAGCGTGAGGAACACAGCAAGACTCTCCATCAAGAAGGGGGGGGGGGGGGGGGAAAGCAGGGGGGGGTGTAAGGCACACTAGCATGAGCAGGGTTGCAGTGGTGGTGGTGGATAAGGTAATCAGGGAAGGCTTCTCTGTGAATGTGATAGAAGTGAGGGATGAGCCCTGGGGACTCCTGGGGAGAGATTTCCAACAGTGGGAACAGCAGGTGCAAAGGCCCTGGGGACAGAGTGTGCTGCAGGCTACCAGGGAACATCACAGAGACTCTGGAGGCTGGAGTGAAGCCAGGAGATGATGAAGGGAGATGGGGATGATGGATACCAGAGCAAGGTGACAGGGACCTTGCCAGGGATCATTACGACTTGAGCTTTGACTCTGAGGGAAATGGGGAGATGACCTGAGGTCAGGAGTTCGAGATGAGCCTGGCCAACATGGTGAAACACTGTCTCTACTAAAAATATAAAAATTAGCCAGGTGTGGTGGCATGCACCTATAATCCCAGCTACTCAGGAGACTGAGGTGGGAGAATTTCTTGAATGTGGGAGGGGGAGGTTGCAGTGAGCCAAGATTGCACCACTGCACTCCAGCCTGTGCAACAGAGTGAGACCATCTCAAACACACACACATACACACACACACAAGTGGAGGGTTGGATTTGGCCTGGGGGTTACAGTTTGCCAGCTCCTGCCCAATCCATAGTTCCAGATCCTGTGTCTTCAACATCTCTGTCCAGACTCTTTGGTGAGGCCCAGAGAGGGGAAGCAATTAGATCAATGTCACCCAGCAAGGCAGGGAAGAGTAAGACAGGAGTCTAGTCATCTAACTCTCAGTTGTCAGAGAGACCCTCACAGCCAATCCCTACCACAACTCCTTGCCTCTCTCTGTGTCCATTTCTATTTATTGATTAATGATTACTTATTGAGCACCTACTATGTGCTTGACCCTGAGCTGAGCCCTTCTTCTCCCCCACTTCCCTGACCACTCCTGCATTTCTCCATCATACTGCCCATGATGAGTCAGGGACCAAAATGACCCCCAACTGCAATGCCTCCCTGACCCAAAAGACCCCAAGACTCTTACCTGCTCCCCAATTGAACTGTGGACTCCCACAGGGAAGCTGTCCACATCTGGCTGCAGGGCACAGGCCTCTAGGACTCTCTTCAGTCAGGCTGGGTCCAGCTACTACCTGAGGCATGCTTTCTCCACCAGAGGTTTTCTGCACCCAGGCCTCCTGAAGCATGTAGGCCACTGAACACTAAAACACAACTTACTTTGGTCACAGAAGGATGATGGGGACAGAGGTATAACAGGTTTGAGGACCAGTGGGAGCTGGGCTCTCGGTGGGTGGGTGGTGGAGAGAATGAATGAAAATTAGCTTGGCTGGGATGGGGAGGGGTGGAAAGGCATCAAGGAAGGGGGACTTTCAGGATGATGGGGACATCCTAGCAGACAGGCAGGGGGTGGCCTCACTTTGAGTCTCATGAACCCCTCCACCTTTGACAGCTCCTCAAATGGGACAGACAGCAGGGAGGACTTCCCTGTCCCCACTGGTCCGACTACTGCCAGGAAACAGCCCTGGGGCATGGTGAGGCTTATTCTTTCAATGCCAGAAAGGAGACATGACCTTGGTTAGGGCCCAGCCCCCATTTGTGAGGAAGGGTGAGCCCCAGATGGAGCCGAGCTTTCCTGCTCTGGGAGTCTAAGAGCATCTGTGGAACTGTTCTTTTCCCAGTCCTTGTCTGGCTATTTGAGCAACCATCCTGATGTGCACACGAATACACACACACAAAGCAGGCACACATGCATGCACATTTGCACACTCAAAAGCATGCTAGCATGCACAGCAACACACTATGTGAGCATACATCCACACACACAAGCACATGTGCATACCCAAGCAATCCATGCTCACACACATACATGTGTACACATGCACACCATGCATACACATGCATGCATGTCCACCCATGTGCACACACAGAGATGGCAGTAGCCTGAGGGTTTCACCAGCCTGGCCTCCTGCCTTGGCTTTTGCGATAAATAGGCTCTATCCTCCCCTCCTTGCCCCTACTCTTGGTATCGCCCCACTCCCGTCCAGGCCCCACAGCCCATCCTCCACCCTGTGACCAGGGGGATTTGTTAAAACCCAAGTCAGCAGTGGCTCATGCCTGTAATCCCAGTACTTTGGGAGGCTGTGGTGGGCGGATCACCTCAGGTTGGGAGTCCGAGACCAGCCTGCCAATATGGAGAAACTTCATCTCTACTAAAAATACAAAAATTAGCTGGGTGTGGTGGCGGGTGCCTGTAGGCCCAGCTACTTGGGAGGCTGAGGCAGGAGAATTGCTTGAACCAGGAGGTAGAGGTTGCAGTGAGCTGAGATCACACCACTTCACTCCAGCCTGGCAACACAGCAAGACTCCATTTCAAAAAACAAACAAATAAGCAAAAAACCCAAGTCAGCTTTTAACACTTCCCACCTAAACCCGTCAGCACTCCCATTTCACTCGGGGTCAAAGCTAAAGTCCTGATGATCATGAATGACGTCCCGACTCCTCCCACTCTGTGCCTCAGTTGCTCTTTCTTGGCCACGCTGACCTCCTTGCTATTTCTTGAACACAATAGGTTAATGGTTCTCAACTGGGGATGACTGCATTCCCCAAGAGTCATTTGGCAAGATCTAGAGATATTTTTGGATGTCACAACTGGAAGGGGGTGCTGCTGGCGTCTAGTGGGTAGAGACTGGGGGTCCACTAAACATCCCACAATACACAGGACAGAACCCAACAATGAACTTTCAGCCCAAAATATCAACCATGCTGAGGTTAGAAAACCCAAGTCCAGGCATACTCCTGACCCAGGATCTTTGCATATGCCAATCCCACTGCCTAGAAGGCTCTTCTCCCACACCAGGCATGGTGGCTCATGCCTGTAATCCCAGCACTTTGGGAGACGAGGCAGGTGGATCACTTGAGATTGGGAGTTGGAGACCAGCATAGCCAACACAGTGAAACCCATCTCTACTAAAAATACAAAAATGAGCTGGGTGTGGTGGCATGCACCTGTAATCCCAGCTATTCGGGAGGCTGAGGCAGAAGAATCGCTTGAACCCAGGAGGCAGAAGTTGCAGTGAGCCGAGATCATGCCATTGCACCCCAGCCTGGGCAACAGAGCAAGACTCTGTTTCCAAAAAAATAAATAAATAAAGCTCTTCTCCCAGACACCTGCATGGCTCACTGTCTTTCCTTATGATCTCGGCTTGAATGCCAAGCCTTCCCTCACTAGGCATGCCATCGTGCTCTGTCCCCCTGCCCTGGCTTCCTGTTTGGGCCTCACCTCTATCAGTACGTCGCCCCAAGAGAGCTGGGCCCTTGTCTGATTCTTTCACCCAATCCCCAGTACCTAGAACAGAGCATGGCCCATAGCTAGTGCTCCATCAGTGAAGTGAGTGAATGACAACTAATACAAATACTGCCCAGGACATATTCTCTCCCTTCTTGTGGAGTTTCAGGGCTGGCTGAGATTATTGGCCAAAAAGACCAAGCCATAGAGTTGGGGACTATAGATGATAATGATCTTGGACTGATATATGTGGCACAGAAGTGAGCAAAACTGAGAGGCTGAACCGTGGAGCTCCTCAGCCAGCCCCACCTCGGCAATGTCTTGGCCAGCCTGGGAGCAGAGGGATATCTCCCACTGATGAGGGACACTCAGATGCCCTGGTCCCCATCTGCAGAAGGTGCAAATCTATGCTGTACAGGTCCTCACCTACAGGAGGTACAGGAGCATCCTGGGAACCTTCCTGGCAGAGCCCAGGCCCAACCTAACCCACCCTCCCATCCCAGGCTGGAAACCTGTACCACCCCTCAGGTGGAAGCTGGCAGGGGCCCCACGCAGCTTCTCCCTAAATACATGAGGCTGGTTTCCATGGGTGTCATTCTGTATATGTGAAGGCAGGGAGAGCTTTCCTGAAACTAGGAGAAGGTGGCACCATGTATCATGATGCAATCCTTCTTGGCAGCTGCGGGGCACAAGAGGCCAGTTACAGGAGACCCCTGACCTGGCCAGCCTCTGCATCAGAGAGGCCAGAGGCAGAAGCTGCAGCAGGAAATCTCTCCCACTGAACAAACAGTCCTGCTACTCGCTGGCTTGTGTGTGACCCTGCAGGAGTCTTGTTCTTTCCATGTCCCATGGCTAACAATCCAGGGGAAGGCAAACCATGGCCCAGAGGCCAAATCCTGCCTACTGCCTACTCTTATCAATTAAGTTTTATTGGAACACAGCCAAATCCATTCATTTCTATATTTCATGTTTTGAGCGTTGTGACAGAACTGTCTGGCCCACTAGCCTAAAAGATGCACAATCTGGTCATTTACGAAAAAGTTAATGAACTTCTGATACAAATTATCATCTAATCCCAGTCTTCCCAGAGAGTGAAGGGGTATTAATTTCACTGTGGCCGGGTGCAGTGTCTCATGCCTGTAATCCCAGCACTTTGGGATGCTGAGGTGGGTGGCTCACTTGAGGTCTGGAGTTTCAGACCAGCCTGGCCAACATGGCAAAACCCCATCTCTACCAAAAAGTATGAAAAGTAGCCAGGTGTGGTGGTGGGCACCTGTAATCACAGCTACTCAAGAGGCTAAGGCAGGAGAATTGCTTGAACCTCGGAGGTTGCAGTGAGATGACATTGTGCCACTCACTGAACTCCAGCCTGGAAGACACAGTGAGACTCTGTCTCAAATAATAGCAAATATTTATTAGAATATATATTATATATTTGCTTTAAATTATGTAATTATAATTATTATAACCATTATAATCAATAATAAATATTTCACTCTGACACGCGTAATTAGATTAGTGGTTCTTGATCCTTAACACATAGTTAGAATCTCCAGAAAGATTTTCTAAAAATCGAAGATCTCATGGCTCAGCCCAGATCCATTAAATCCATTCTCACAGTCAGCTGCTGAGATGATTGATATGCCCATTTTGCAGATGGAAACACGGAGGCTGAGAGAGATAATCTACTAGTCAGGATCAATCAGCTAGTCAGTACTGGGGCTGGGATTTGGACCTGGGCAGTCCAATGCCACAGGCTAGGCTTTTTACCACTAGGTGAGTGTTTTTCAGGTACACAGTTTGCCCAGGTTCTTCAGTACAACAAGGGGGAGGGTGTCTTGGTCTGTGGGGTGACAAAAGGATGGGGTGGAGGGGCAAGCCCAGGTAACTTGAGTATGGAGAGTCTCATCGCGCAATAGTGTTTGCAATGATGCTATTTTCTTTTTTCCTTTTTTTCTTCCCCCCCCCCCCCCCCCCGAGACAGAAACTCGCTCTGTAGTGCAGGCTGGAGTGCAGTGGCATGATCTTGGCTTACCGCAACCTCTGCCTCCCAGGTTCAAGGGATTCTCCCCTCTTAGCCCCCTGAGTAGCTGGGATTACAGCGCACGCTATCACACCTGGCTAATACTTGTATTTTAGTAGAGATAGGGTTTCACCATGTTGGCCAGGCTGGTCTCGAACTCCTGACCTCACGATCCACCCACCTCGGCCTCCCAAAGTGCTGGGATTACAGGCATGAGTCTCCGTGCCAGGCTTGCAATGATGCTTTTTTCTAGCTTGACCAAAATATTGACATGCTTATCATCTTGGACTTTCTGCATGAGGACAAGGACCTGGTCTGTTAAAGCAGGAGTCCCCAAACCCCAGCTCACAGACTGGTACCAGTCTGCAGCCTCTCAGGAATTGGACCATACAGCAGGAGGTGAGAGGAAGACAGGCAAGCATTGCATCACCTGTGTTTATAGCCACTCCCCATCACATGCATCACAACTTGAACTCTGCCTCCTGTTAGATCAGCAGCAGCATTAGATTCTCATAGAAGCATGAACCCTATTGTGAATTGCACATGCGAGGGATCTGGGCTGCATGCTCCTTATGAGAATCTAATGTCTGATGATCTGTCACTGTCTCCCATCACCCCCAAATGGGACTGTCCAGTTGCAGGAAGACAATCTGAAATCATTATTTCATTACATATTACAGTGTAACAATAATAAATGTACAATAAACGTAATGTGTTTGAATCATCCCAAATCCATGCACCCTACCCCAGGCCACAGAAAAACTGTCTTCCAGAAAACCAGTCCCTGGTGCCAAAAAGCTTGTGGACCACTGCATTAGCATGTTCCCAAGAGCTTCTTTAGGTATTCAACTCAACCATCAGCACCTCTAACTTTCACAGAGATGGGAGGGAGGCTGAAATTTCAAATCCTCTAATGACAAGGTTGGTTTCTTTGGCAACCAGCCCCACTGAGGCTGACCAGGTGCCCCTAGCCATCAGTCATCTCATTAGCACACAAAGACACATCATTGCATACATTACAAAGGCTTAGCACTCTGCCTCAGGACACTGGAGTAGAGACCACACACAAACTCTTATTATGTTCCAGTAACTCACAGAATGGAAGAAAAAATCTGCACAGTAGATACTTCATAAGTGTCTGTTATCCAGAATGTATAAATAACTTTTATAACTCAACAATAAAGACAATCCAATCTAAAAACTAACGAAGCACTTTAATACACACTTCACCAGCAAGCACTTGAAAGATGCTTAACATCATTAGTCATAATTAAAACCATAAAGAGATACCCCATAACTCACACTATAATAGTTATACGAAGAAAAACAGTGTTGAAGATGTGCAGAAACTTGAACTATTAAATACTGCTTGTGACAATATGAAATGGTGCAGCATGTGTCAAATAATTTGGAGTTTCTTTAAATGGTTACAAATAGATTTACCGTATGACTCAGTGATTCCATTCCTAGCTATATACCCCAAAGATCTGAAAACAGGTGTTCAAACAAAAACTTGTATGCTCTTTAAATGTGTCAAGATCATAAATGCAGGAAAGTCTTGGGAACAGTGCCAAGAAAACTGGATCAGAAGAAAAAAACACATTATACTCCCAGGTGGGGCAGGAGGTAAAAGTGAAATGAGTTTGTGAACTGAATTATCACATAAGAACCATGCTGATTTCCTGATCTAGGGGTTATGTGGTGGTAACCTAGGAGACTGTCCATGCTTTGGGTAAAATATACCAGAGGGTATTGTGGGACACTGCAAATCTGGTACAGCAATAACTGCTGGGGACTCTAAGAAAAGAAACAGGTTATATTTTGCACTGCTACTGGAAGTTTCCTAGAAGTATGACATTATTAAAAAGTGAATTACTTTTTAAAACAACCATTTCAATACTATGCCAGAAAAGCAGACATCATCAAAATCCACTATAGAGGCTACGCTTCATCCAAAGCTGTGAACCCTTATAAAAGCCTCAATGTCAACAGACTCCACTTAATAATTATTATATTTATTATTAGTAGAGGCTACTGTGTGGATATTAGTGTTATGGCATGGTGTACATATTATACTGGTGTTGGAGAACAGTGCAGATGTTACAATAGCATTAAGGCACCATGTGGATAGTATTACATTAGTATTAGAAGCAACGATGTGGATATTAGATTAGCGTTAAGAGTATGGCGTGGATATTATATTGGTGTTAGGGCACGGTATGGATATGATAGTAATGTTAGGGCACGGCGTGATTATTATATTAGAGGCCACTGTGAGAATATATGTTAGCAGCCACTGTGTCTGGGACGTTGACAATGATATCAGGGTGTAGTCATAAAGATGGGATTTGGGGATTTCATTTTTCTAGACGAATTTCTTCCTTTGCTGAGTACTCTAAAGACTCTCTTCTCTGCACTCAGGGCCATGGAAAGGAATGTTTTACTCACCAATGAACAACACTCAGTTGACACGACCCTCATGCTGCCCTGAGGAAGTCGAAGCTCCTCGCTGCTTCTGGCACCTCAGAGGAAAGTTGGTCAGGGGTGGGTTCGCGCGCCCTCTGGTGGCACCGGAGCTCAGCACAGATACTCTAGCTCAGTTTCTCAGCAGATATCCACCCCTGTCTGGCTGTTCTGAAATAACTATAAAATTCAATATTCAGTTTATTCAATGCAATAATTTTGGAAATTCAAATAAAAATGAAGCCCACTGTAGCATATCCTTCTCAAAAATGGTGATGGAAGACTTTGGAAGCCATGTAGAATGAAATGAATATATACACAAAATAAAAACAAAAACCTACTCAAAATAGTCCAGAGACTGTAATTTGAAATGCAAAACTATAAAAAAATCTAAAAGAAAATCCATATGACATTGGGTTTGGTGTTGAGTTTTAACACACAACATCAAATGCCAATTCATGAAAATATTGATAACTCAGACTTCATAAAACTAAGTATTCTACTGTGAAAACCTGTATTCAAAGAACAAAAAGACAAGACAGACGTGAAGATATTTACAAAATACCTATGTGATTTTAAAACTGGGTAAATATCTGAGCAGGTACTCAGCCACAGCAAATATACTGATAGTAGGCTGGGGATGGTGGATGCACATCTCTACTAAAAATACAAAAATTACCCAGGCATGGTGGTGCATGTCTGTAATCCCAGCTGCTCAGGAGGCTGAGGCAAGACAATTGCTTGAACCTGGGAGGCAGAGGTTGTGGTGGGCCAAGATCACACCATTCCTCTGCCTTTATTGTATAGGTAAAAATGCAAATTCACTGAACCAGACTAAACTGTATTCAGTGGAAGGCTGATCAAGGATTCAAAAGAATGCAACCTTTGTTTTATCTACTTCTGACCTAGAAGCACCCCCACTTCCTACTTCTAGTTGTTCCACTTTACTGAACCAAACAACTGTACATCTTACACATATTGATTGGTGTCTCCTGTCTCTCTAAAATATATAAAAGCAAGCTCTACCCTGACCACCTTGGGCCCATGTTGTCAGGACCTCCTGAGGCTGTGTCATGGGCATGTCCTTAACCTTGGCAAAATAAGCGTTCTAAATTGACTGGGACCTGACTCAGGTATTTTGGGATCACAATCCACAGTCACCATGGTGTGACAGTTGACTACAGCATTCAGTACAAAGACTTGCTATACAGGTTTGTAGCCTGGGAGCAAAAGGTTATCCCATATAACTTATGTGTGGAGTGGGCTACACCATCTAGGTTTTAAAAGGACACTCTATGGTGTTCAGACCAAGATGAAATCACTAAGGACAAATTTCTCAGAAAAGTATTCACATAATTAGGAGATGCTTGAGTGTATTTCAAATGGTTAAAGCCTAGGAGAAAAAAAAAAAAGAAACTCAATTCGTTATGGTTGAGTTTTAATAACAAAGTTTAATAGAGTTAACATATTTCATTTAATCTAAGATGCTAATGATTAACAGACATTATTTTATGCACCATCACAAATAGGTTGCCAATTAAACCAACTTTCTGAATAACAACAAAAATGTAAATTTAATTCTATTAATGCCAGTAAAGTAAAATGAAAATGAATTGTGGTTTTGACATGTTAAAGCAAAAAAAGGAGGAAGCGGTTAGCCTGTCTTGCCTAAGCCAACGGAAACTGAACTTGGAGGCATTTAAACTGACTTAAAAACATTAACCAACCAACCAGTCAATGACAAAAAGCCCAGCCGCCAGTAGGCTGTATGACTAGGGACGCTGAGGGAACCATCCCCACAACAGGCGGTCGCCTAGCTGGAGCCAAGGAGAAACCTCACTTAGCTGCCACCACTAAGAGCCCAAAGCCCTGAGCCCTGTTTTCTGTTCTGGTGCTTCAGGTGTGATTCATGAATCTCCTTTACTCAAACTGTTTAAATTTATTTTGCCCAAAAATCTTCTAACCCCTAAATCCTAACCCCTAACCAGTAACCCCCAACTCTAACCCTAACCCCTAGCCCTAATCCTCACCCTAAGCCCTAACCATACGTTAGTTTCTGCATTTGCACTGATATCTCAGTGTTGACGATTCAAACTGCTGTATCGGCCTGGCCGCATGAGCAGTGCGGATTTTATAGTAACATTGTGGACTGAGGCCTTGCATAGCATCACAGCTGTTTTCTACATGAGCACTGCGGGTGTTGTATTTGCATTTCGGATGTCGTATCTGCCTTAGGAACGCTCTTATTTGTGTTCTGAGGCTGCGGTGTGCACCTTGCACTGCAGCCGTGTGGCCTTGGCTCAGGAGAACCTCAGCGCGCAGGATTCGGAGGGGCTTTTGGCATCCAGATTTCCACACCGAGATCTTCTTACCAGTCTCTGTCCCTAAGCAATCGGGCTGCAAACAGGAAGGATTTTACTCACTGTGGACGTGGCCCAGAGTTGTCCCAAAGTGAGGCTGTGCCTGCTAGGTCTATGCTGTGGAGAATGCAGCTCCCCTCTCGCGGTGTCCCCCAGGTCTGTACTGAGGAGAATGCAACTCGGCAGACCCCGTGATGCAATGCACGCTGGCGCCGGTAGGCCATCTGAAAAGGCAGGCTCGTGCGCCCCCCTGCTGGCAGCGGGGCAGTGCGGGGCCCTCTTGCTCACTGTGATATGACCCCATCCCCTTCTGGTGGCTGGTGCCACTGCAAGGTCTTCTTACAGACCTCCACCCCAGGGTCTGTGCTGAGGACGACACAGTTCCACCTTCTAAGTGCCCCCCAGGTCTATACTGAGGAGAACTCAACTCTGCAGACCGCTGTGACTCACAGGGCAGTGCTGTGACTCAATGCCCATCAGCAGTGGGGCCTCAGGAATCTGAAAAGGCAGGCTTGGGTGCCCCCTCCTGGCAGCCGGGCGCTGCATGGCCCTCTTGCTCACAGTGTGATGGCTGGCGCCCCCTACCGGCCTCCTTCTGCACCACTTAAAGTCATGACAGTTATTCAACACCCTCAGCTCTGGAAATATGAACTGAAACGGAGCTATTACTGGAAAAAGCTGATGTCCCAGTTCTTGTCTAACTTGGAAAAAAGATTTTCACCAAGAGGCAGTACAAAGATGGCAGATAACTTCATTGAAAATAAATACAGTGTAAAGAGCTTATTGTAGAAAAAACAGGTAGGCCCCAAGGGAGGAGCAGGCTGATCATGCAGGAAAACAGCCCAAGAGTCCTGTGCAGGGAATTTTATTTTGGACTTCTTCACATTCCTGCCTCTGTCTCCAGTCTCCACCTCTTTTGTGTGGTTTTTCTGCTCCTACCTTAGTCCCCGACTTGCCCGTCTTTAGCTTGTGAGGCCTCCTCACTGTTGGTTAAGGCACATGTGTGGAGATCAATCCAAATCCACTGTTGGGGCTGGCTTCTTCCTGCCTCCCAGGAAGGCTCCACAGTGGTCACGTCTGTACCTCCTGTGCCTGCCTATCTCTTTTGAATGTCCTTCTCTGCCCTAATCTGTACTTATTGTGCCAGGTTTCTCTTAAGAATGTCCCCTTTGTCCCCTTTGTCCTTCTTAGCATGTAGCTAGCAATTTTCTGACATTTTAACTGTAGAGTCAATGATGACTGGGGCATCCTAAGAGGAGTTCTAGGGTGTTTCTTTCTGCATAGGTACCTCTTCTTCCTCCAACCCACAACCAACAAGTGCCCATCCACTCCAGCATTAGAGATGCTACTAATATATAAATTTTTGATAGTCCCTCCAGGTGAGCCTTCCCATCATGTTCATGTCTAGCTATCTTACCTACTCTAACAGAGCCCACTATCCTGTGTCTTTCCCAAAAGTACAAAAGAAACGATTCAATGGAAACCACAGGAAATGAAATGAATGTAGATGAAAACTTTACAATTTAGACAAATAATCACTCAAAATCATCTTTACACTAAAAATGCAAAACTACACAATTTCTAGAAGAACACTTAGAAGAAAAGCTATGTGCCCTTGGGTTCAGTAATGAATTTTAACAAACAACACAAAGTGTTAATACACACAGAACAAAGAATTAAGCAGATTTTTAAAATATTAAAAGTGTATAATCTGGAAAAGACCTTGTTAAGAGAATGAAAAGACAAGCCACATATTGAAAGAAACTATTTGCAAAATACAGATCTGAGAATTTGTATTCAATATACAAAAAAATCTTAAAACTAAGTTAAACAGCCCAATTAAAGATGCACACAAATCTGAACAGACACCTCACCAAAGGATTTAAGAGAAACCAGCCTTTTCAAAAGACTCCACCACTGCTATCAACCAACTGCCTGAAGCTGCCTCTCCTTTCTTGCCTGATAAGAGACCACCCATGACAGAGAGGTTCTGGCCAGTATATACAGAGGATGCACAGAGCAAGTTTTCATGTCCTCTGCTTCACCTTTTAATATCAGAGGGCTGAAAACTTCACCCTGGGATTATGCTAACACTGCCATTATTTGAACATGGGATCCATGAAGGAATAAGAAATTCAACTGCAATTGCACGCATTTCTCCTTTCATAAATATCCATGACTACTCCTAGAGATTAAACATGTGTACTTGGCCATGCCACTCAATATAAATTACTGTTTTCTTTACCTCTCCCTTGAAGTGTCTGTTCCGGCTTCTGGCTGGAGACTATGCTTCCCAGCCTGTTAGATGGACTACCCTGCAGCCTGCAGCCCTTTATAGGAAATAAATCTCTCACTGGGTACAGTGGCTCATGCCTGTAATCCCAGCAATTTGGGAATTCAAGATGGGTGGATCACCTGAGTTCAGGGTTAAGACTAGCCTGGCCAACATGGTGAAACCCTGTCTCTATCAAAACTACAAAAAATTAGCCAGGAATGGTGGTGGACATCTGTAACCCCAGCTAATTGGGAGGCTGAGGCAGGAGAATTGCTTAAACCCAGGAGGTGGGGGTTGCAGTGAGCCAAGATCACACCATTGCACTCCAGCCTGGGCAACAAGAGTGAAACACCTTCTCAAAATAAATAAATAAATAAATAAAAATAAATATCTTCTTTCCAAAGTTATGAACCTCGTCATTCTTCAGTCGACAGTGTTACAAAGTTCAAAAGACCTTCCATCCTCTCTCACAGAAGTCCTAGAAATTGTCATTTTAATTATTTTAGATGCCTGAGACTTATAATCAAATTAATGCTGAAATTGTGCTTTACCACGTATGTATCTCTTAATCCAATCAAGCAGATGTCTAAAATTAACCATGAGAATATGTATGCCTGATTTATGGCTAAAATTTTAGAATGAAAGCTATAGATCTCTATTTGTGTTTTATGCCTATTAACGTATGTTATGTATA
Source organism: Sapajus apella (assembly GCF_009761245.1). NCBI lineage: Eukaryota > Metazoa > Chordata > Mammalia > Primates > Cebidae > Sapajus > Sapajus apella. The sequence goes on from NW_022437046.1 coordinate 6,759,356, forward strand.
TGCGCTATTTTCTTAACTCCAGATAGCAATGCAAAATTCACTGATAAAATCCTCTAAAAGTGCTCTATTCCAACTTAGCTTGGAAAAAAAAAAGCATTTCTAAATAAATATTCCACAAACTACTAGAAATGTAGGAACTGATACAAATGTTTTTCAAGTTAACACAATTTAGATAAAACACAGTCTAAAAAGATCGATTTAATATTTTTAGTATAAGACAACTATGTCTTCAGAGCTATCACTATTGAATATAAAACAAATTTCTATTCTGCTTGAGTTCTAGTCAAATAAGCTAATATTATGTTTACTAGATACTTAAAATCTGAAAGCTTATAGATTTGATTCTAATTAAGTTGTTATTCTTATTAAAAACATTATTTCAATAATAATTTTTTACAGTAAATCTGCCTAATAATAGTTTCCAAAATACTTTTGGTAATTTTTAACCTTGAAGTTAAGCTAACTAAAAGATTTGCATTAAACATCTAGATAATTTGTAAATAAGATACAATACTAAAATACTAATTACTGAACATAACTAATTCAACTTTATATACTTTTGCCCGCTATTTTTATGGAGAGACTAAAGATATTTTGACCTGTTAATAAACATTATTTTTGTCTACCACACTGAGAAATCGTACTATGAGGAAACACGTCCCTCTAGATGTTGGGAGATTGTATACTCATACATTGTCTAATCTACTATAGAATGTTAATATATGTCAATTTAAAATTGTCTACTTCCTAGTTTACCCTGGAAAATAAAGATTACTAAGTATTAAAAATATAATCAATATATATAAATAAAACTACTAGAAACAGTAGAATAACTAGAAACAACTCTATCCAGAGTATGAAAGAAAAGTAGGGCAAGTATTGCAAGTAAAGTAGGTTATATTTTTTATAAGAAAAACTATACAAAATATACAAATAAAAAGAGATATCTAACCTTCCCTGGGTTACATTTATATGAGTAAAATGTTATGTTTTCAGAAATTATGTAAAATCCTGGAAATCTGTCAATGTCCTCCTTATCCATATTGTGTACCAGTATAGTGTTATGAGCCCTCGTCATAGTCCTCCTCCTTGGGGCTGTTGTTCACATAGTTGGAGCTGTAGTCCCCATCGGGGCTGTGGTTATGGCACTCCTACTCCTCGGGCATGGGGCTCTCTGGCCCCAGGCTGGCCAGTTCCAGGCCCTTAGGCACATACTCCTCCAAGGGCAGCTCCACGTCTTCACTCCTGGCTGTGGGGGACAGGGCCCGGCCTCGCCCCATGGTCCAACATCCCGCTCCCCGTGCTCTCATGATTCCAGTGGGACATGGCAGGCACTCATGCAGCCATCATCTCCTGGAGGCAGCCACTGTGGGAGGAATATTGGGAAGTACAGAGTCAGAACCTCAACAAGCCCAGCTGCACACGGGGCCGCTCCAGCCTGAGGGTGCTGCCCATCCCATTCTCCAACAGAAACGTGAAAACTGACAGCTGAAGGTTTTTACTGCAGCAATCTTTTAAAAAACTGAAAACAACCTAAATACCCATAAATAAAAGAATGATTAGAAGATCCAAGATGCCCGTTTAGGAACAGCTCAGGATTGCAGCTCCCAGTGAAAGCACACAACGCATTTCCAGACGGATTTTTATTGCCCACAGACCAGGAGATTCCCAGGTGGAGGAGCCCCACTAGTCGCCAGCGCAGCTGCTTTGCCGGCGCCCCAGTGTGGCAGTTCTCCATACAAAATACACTGGTCCGGGTGCCCTTTTAGCTGGCAATTCGAGCCCCAGGAAGTCGCCCATTGATCTGATTAAAAAGGGGACTGAAACAGGGAGCCAGGCCAGGAGATTCCCAGGCAAAAAAAGCACCATGAATCTCAGCTCCGCTGTTTCAGCCAGCGCAGTGAGTCACCGCGCGGGAAATCACACAGATCCAGCGCCTTTTCAACAGGCAGCTGGAACACCTGGGAGAGAGCTGACCCTTCAACTAAAAAAAAAGGAAAGGCTCTGAGGCAGGGAGCCAGGTGATCAGGCTCGGCTGCCCCCATCCCCACAAAAAAGAAAAACAGCAATTGGGTTGAGAGTTTCACAGCAAGTACAGCTGAACCCGGGAGGGTCCAGCTCCATGGGGGAGGGGCGTCTGCCATTACCGAGGCACTCCACCACTAGGGAGGTAGTCCACCATTGCTGAGGCAGCCCGCCATTGCCAAGGCAACCTACCATTACAGAGAGTCTGCCATTACAGATGTGGGCCACCATTGCAGAGGCAGTTCTAACTACACCCATATAAACAGGACTGCAGGGAAGTTCACACGGCAGCTGGGCAGAGCTCATAGCAGCTCAGCAAAGCCTCTGCAGGCAGGCAGTGAATAGGCTGCCTCCTTGCTGGGAAGGGCAGCCCTGAAAAAAAAAAAAAGGCAGCAGCACAACGGAAACTCAGAAATAAAGCCCTAACTCCACGGGACAGAGCACCTGGAAAAAAAAAGGGGTTTATGAGTTCTGCTACATCAGACCTAAAAGTACCTGCCCAGCAGCTCGGAATGAACAATGGAGCTCACAGCTCAGCACCTGAGCTCCTATAAAGGACAGACTGTCTCCTCAAGCAGCTCCCTGGCCCCTGTATATCCAAAGAGTCAGCTCATAAAGGAGAGATCAGATTGACATTCGGCAGGTATACTCCTGGGACAAAAGTAGCAGAAGAAGAAACTGGTAGCAACCCTTACTGTTCTGCAGCTGCTGCAGGTGACACTCAGGAAAGCAGGGCCTGGAGTGAACCTCAGCAGTCCTACAGCAGAGGGGCCAGACAGTTAGAAGGAAAACTAAGAAACAGAAATAACTTCATCATCAACAAACTGGACGTCCACTCAGAGACCCAATGTGAAAGTCAGCAACTACAAAGACGAAAGGTGGATAAACCCACAAAGATGGGAAGAAACCAGTGCAAAAAGGATGAAAACACCCGAAACCAAACACATCTCCTCCTACAAGGGATCACAACTCCTCACCAGCAAGGGAACAAAGCTGGATGGAGAATGAGTGTGATGAAATACAGAATCAGGCTTCAGAAGGTGGGTAATAAGAAACTTCTATGAGCTAAAAGAACATGTTCTAACCCAATGCAAAGAAACTAAGAACTTTGAAAAAAGATCTGGTGAAATGCTAACGAGAATGGACAACTTAGAGAGGAATATAAATGAATTGGCAGAGCTGAAAAACACAACACGAGAACTTCACTAAGCATGCACAAGTTTCAACAGCCGAATTGACCAAGCAGAAGAAAGGATATCAGAGGTCGAAGATCAACTCAATGAAATAAAACGGGAAGGCAAGATTAGAGAAAAAAGGGTAAAAAAGGAATGAACAAAGTCTCCAAGAAATGGGGGACTATGTGAAAAGATCTAATCTACGTTTGATAGGTGTTCCTGAATGTGACGAAAACAATGAATCCAAGCTGGAAAATACACTTCAGGATATTATCCAGGAAAACTCCCCCAACCTAGCAAGGCAGGCCAATATTCAAGTCCAGGAAATACAGAGAACACCACAAAGATATTCCTCAAGAAGACCAACCCGAAGGCACATAATCATCAGATTCACCAGGGCTGAAATGAAGGAGAAAATGCTAAGGGCAGCCAGACAGAAAGGTCGGGTTACCCACAAAGGGAAGCCTATCAGACTCACAGCAGATCTCTCAGCAGAAACCCTATAAGCCACAAGAGACTGAGGGCCAATATTCAACATCCTTAAAGAAAAGAACTTTCAACCCAGAATCTCCTATCCAGCCAAACTAAGCTTCATAAGTGAAGGAAAAATAAAATCCTTTGCGAACAAGCAAGTACTCAGAGATTTCATCACCAGGCCTGCTTTACAAGAGCTCCTGAAAGAGGCTCTACACATAGAAAGGAACAACAAGTAACACTCCAAAAACATACCAAATGGTAAAGAGCATCAACACAAAGAAGAATCTGCATCACGTAACAGGCAAAACAGCCAGCTAGCATCAAAATGGCAAGAGCAAATTCACACATAACAATATTAACCCTAAATGTAAATGGACTAAATGCCCAAATCAAAAGACACAAACTGGCAAATTGGGTAAAA